>NW_027363342.1:205000-302500 GCF_046119375.1 Phyllobates terribilis
ATTGCAGCCATTTGGTAAATTCTAAAAAGTTCATTTTTTTCTCATTAAAGTCCACTCTGCACCCCATCTTGTCTGAAAGAAAACAGAAATGAAGAAATTTTTGCAAAATTTAATAAAAAAGAAAAACTGAAATATCACACGGGCATAAGTATTCAGACCCTTTGCTCAGTATTGAGTAGAAGCACCCTTTTGGGCTAGTACAGCCATGAGTCTTCTTGGAAATGATGCAACAAGTTTTTCACACCAGCATTTTGGGATCCTCTGCCATTCTTCCTTGCAGATCCTCTCCAGTTCCGTCAGGATGAATGGGAAACGTTGGTGGACAGCCATTTTCAGGTCTCTCCAAAGATGCTCAATTGGGTTTAGGTCAGGGCTCTGGCTGGGCCAGTCAAGAATGGTCACATAGTTGTTCTGAAGCCACTCCTTTGTTATTTTAGCTGTGTGCTTAGGGTCATTGTCTTGTTGGAAGGTGAACCTTTGGCCAAGTCTGTGGTGCAGAGCACTCTGGAAGAGGTTTTCATCCAGGATATCTCTGTACTTGGCCGCATTCATGTTTCCTTCAATTGCAACCAGTCGTCCTGTCCCTGCAGCTGAAAAACACACCCATAGCATGATACTGCTGTTATGATCTGCTACAAGAACTAAGGAAAGAGAGGAAATCTGTCCATACAATAGGACTAAGCTGATTCCTTACGATGCAGCGGGCAACCTGTTCCTTGCAAACAGACCCGCCTATGTCCGCGGCTAATCTGAACACAGACCTATAGATTAAAGGGAGGGGTCCCTAAAAGAACTAAGGACTGGGACAAAACTGGACACCTCCTGGCAGAAGTAGTAGCAGAAGAAGACAAACAGACAAAAGTACTTAGTGGTCCAAGGACCAAACAAACTAGAGAGATACAGTAGGTACAAAGCACCTGGCTAGATTAAGAGTCAAAGTAACACTGAAGTCCAGCAAAGCCTGAAGGGCGGAGCTGGAATAAATAGGCAGAAGGTCACATGACCACAAAATAGAAAAAACTAACAGGAGGGTTCTAACAACTGCCACCACCATGTTTCACTGTTGGGATTGTATTAGGCAGGTGATGAGCAGTGCCTGGTTTTCTCCACACATACCACTTAGAATTATCACCAAAAAGTTCTATCTTCGTCTCATCAGACCAGAGAATCTTATTTCTCATAGTCTGGGAGTCCTTCATGTGTTTTTGAGCAAACTCTATGCGGGCTTTCATATGAGGAGAGGCTTCCATCTGGCCACTCTGCCATAAAGGCCCAACTGGGGAAGGGCTGCAGTGATAGTTGACTATGTGGAACTTTCTCCCATCTCCCTACTGCATCTCTGGAGCTCAGCCACAGTGATCTTGGGGTTCTTCTTTACCTCTCTCACCAAGGCTCTTCTCCCACGATTGCTCAGTTTGGCTGGACGGCCAGGTCTAGGAAGACTTCTGGTGGTCCCAAACTTCTTCCATTTAAGGATTATGGAGGCCACTGTGCTCTTATGAACCTTGGGTAATGCAGAAATTCTTTTATAACCTTGGCTAGATCTGTGCCTTGCCACAATTCGGTCTCTGAGCTCCTTGGGCAGTTCGTTTGAGCTCATGATTCTCATTTGGTCTGACATGTAGTGTGAGCTGTGGGGTCTTATATAGACAGGTGTGTGCCTTTCCAAATCAAGTCCTATCAGTTTAATTAAACACATTTGGACTCCATTGAAGGAGTAGAACCATCTCAAGGAGGATCACAAGGAAATGGACAGCATGTGACTTAAATATGAGTGTCTGAGCAAAGGATCTGAATACTTATGACCATGTGATATTTCAGTTTTTCTTTTTTAATAAATTTGCAAAAAAATTCTATATTGCTGTTTTTTTCAGTCAAGATGGGGTGCTGAGTGTACTTTAATGAGAAAAAAATGAACTTTTTAGAATTTATCAAATGGCTGCAATGAAACAAAGAGTGAAAAATTTAAAGGAGTCTGAATACTTTCCGTACTCACTGTATGTATCTATATAAACTGCTCCAAAAATAAAGGGAACACTTAAAACAACAGAATATAACTCCAAGTAAATCAAACTTCTGTGAAATCAAACTGTCCACTTAGGAAGCAACACTCATTGACAATCAATTTCACATGCTGATGTGCAAATGGAATAGAGGATAGATGGAAATTATTGGCAATTATCAAGACACCCTCAATAAAGGAGTGGTTCTGCAGGTGGGGACCACAGACCACATCTCAGTACCAATGCTTTCTGGCTGATGTTTTGGTCACTTTTGAATGTTGGTTGTGCTTTCACACTCGTGGTAGCATGAGACAGACTCTACAACCCACAGAAGTTGCTCAGATAGTGCAGCTCATCCAGGATGGCACATCAATGCGAGCTGTGGCAAGAAGGTTGGCTGTGTCCAGAGGCTGGAGGCGCTACCAGGAGACAGGCCAGTACACCAGGAGATGTGGAGGGGGCCGTAGGAGGGCAACAACCCAGCAGCAGGACCGCTACCTCCGCCTTTGTGAAAGGAGGAACAGGAGGAGCACTGCCAGAGCCCTGCAAAATGACCTCCAGCTGGCCACAAATGTGCATGTGTCTGCACAAACGGTTAGATACCGACTCCATGAGGGTGGTATGAGGGCCCGACGTCCACAGATAGGGGTTGTGCTCACAGCCCAACACCATGCAGGACGCTTGGCATTTGCCACAGAACACCAGGATTGTCAAAGTTGCCACTCGCGCCCTGTGCTCTTCGTAGATGAAAGCAGGTTCACACTGAGCACATGTGACAGACGTGACAGAGTCTGGAGACGCCGTGGAGAGTGACATCCTTCAGCATGACCGGTTTGGCAGTGGGTGAGTAATGGTGTGGGGTGGCATTTCTTTGGAGAGCCGCACAGCCCTCCATGTGCTCGCCAGAGGTAGCCTGGCTTCCATTAGGTACCGAGATGAGATCCTCAGACCCCTTGTGAGACCATATGCTGGTGCGGTTGGCCCTGGGTTCCTCATAATGCTGGACAATGGCAGACCTCATGTGGCTGGAGTGTGTCAGCAGTTCCTGCAAGATGGAGGCATTGAAGCTATGGACTGGCCCGCCCGTTCCCCAGACCTGAATCCGATTGAGCACATCTGGGACATCATGTCTCGCTCCATCCGCCAACGTCACGTTGCACCACAGACTGTCCAGGAGTTGGCGGATGCTTTAGTTCAGGTCTGGGAGGAGATCCCACAGGAGACCATCCGCAACCTCATCAGGAGCATGCCCAGGCGTTGTAGGGAGGTCATACAGGCACGTGGATATATATATATATATATATATATATATATATATATATATATATGCCTTTTTGTCATTCTAGTAGTAGGGCCATAATTAAGACATGATTTGTTGAAACGTGTAGGTCTGTAAGCTATGATAGTTGCACATTTGCTGTATTCTTTGTGGAGCAGTGTTTTATATGGCTAATAAAAGCTAAGTTTTAACATTTTTTCTACTAAACAAACCTTTACGCTGGATCATTTGCACTTTTCCCTTGTCTGACTGCACTTACGTTTTGCCCTGGTACCACTTATCTGCATCTCCAGAAGTTTCCCATTTCTCTATTATACTCTTCAAATTACATTTTGAGACTTTCTCCTCCTGCTGTTGCACATATTTTTTTCCCTTCATCTGCACAGGTATCATTAATCTATCAACTATAATGGCCGTACCAGGTCCTGCAGGTCCTGTATCCCGTACACATGACGTGGGCAGTGCACGGCATGCCGCTAGTTTTTATTCTGAGTGCTCTTATATACGGTGGTAGTTTTACACAATGTTGAGCCTGTGATTTGCAGAGTGAAATGTCTGACTGCTAGAACAGAAGTATACGGCAGATTCTACAGCATGGATACATAAAGGACGTCCTGGGGGAATATACCTCCCTCCAACACTCGTCCAGTCCCTGCCTCACACTAGAGACATTTATAATAACTCCAGGACTATGGAGCTGGTCATTTTCTCATAATCTGTGGCCATTATTAGTGATCTCACATTGTACGGTAATATCACCCTGGAGGTTGTGATGTATTTAGTGTAACAGCGCCATCTAGAATATACAGTATATATCAGGCGATACCATGCTTACTATAGTTAGTCGTCTTCTGTGCCCTCTATAGCTATCTATTATACTTTATATTTCTTTATAATAATTTATAATAAATTACTCGATAGTTTTACAGCTTTATGATGTTTATTAATCTGCTGAAATGATAAAAGAAAGTCGAACCTTACAGTGGACACAGGTGGAAGTGTCCTCCATGATGGTGTAGGCTGAGGTGGAGCAAGTATTTAGTCAGTGGGGGATCAAGATGACGAGTATTCCCCAGGGTTCCCTGTTATCAGGGAGGGACCCGGTGTATGCAATCAAAAGATCTTATCCTCTGACCGGCTTTGTGCCATCAACAGGTAATGATCCTCTGTCCGGCTGTGTGCCATCAACAGGTAATGACCATCCGGCAGTCCGACATCAACTGGTCATCACCCTCCAGCTGTGTGCCATCAACAGGTAATGACCATCCGGCAGTGCGCCATCAACAGGTAATGACCCTCTGGCTATGGCCATCAATAGGTCATCACCCTCCGGCTGTGTGCCATCAACAGGTAATGACCATCCGGCAGTGCACCATCAACAGGTAATGACCCTCTGGCTATGGCCATCAATTGGTCATCACCCTCCGGCTGTGTGCCATCAATAGGTAATGACCATCCGGCAGTGCGCCATGAACAGGTAATGACCATCCGTCTGTGTGCCATCAACAGGTAATTATCCTCTGTCCGGCTGTGTGCCATCAACAGGTAATGACCCTCTGGCTATGGCCATCAATAGGTCATCATCCTCCAGCTGTGTGCCATCAACAGGTAATGACCCTCTGGCTATGGTCATCAATAGGTCATCACCCTCAGGCTGTGTGCCATCAACAGGTAATGACCCTCTGGCTATGGCCATCAATAGATCATCACCCTCCGGCTGTGTGCCATCAAATGTTTTTATCTTCTGTCCAGTTTTGTGCCATCAAGAGGTAATGACCCTCCAGCTGTGGGCCATCAACAGGTCATCACCCTTCGGCATTTAGGCTTCTTGTCTTCTGTAAGATGCGATTCTTGAGTCTCCTGATGCTAAAAAATATTTAAAAAATCACCGATTAAACTAATAATCTATCTTGTACATAAGCATCACAATTTATAATCTATCTAGTGCATAAGTATGACAATTTAGCTCACAGAACATACACTATGGTAAAACATTAGACCCTACAAGCAGAAATTTGCTAAACTAACATAAATATAACTGACAAATCAGTAGAAAAATCGCTACCAATGGCACAGCTCTCTTCACATCAACCTGTAACCATAGTAGATAAGAAATAGAGGACAATGCTCATAGTCAGTTATCAACAATTCGGCATGGGGCATCCCACCAGAGACATTATAATATCTAGTAGATTATAGATGGCAATAGAATTTACCAACAAGCACATAGTACGCCAAACTCAAGTACATAGTATGCCAAACCTCGACACGTTTTCCTAAAATAGGTTCATCAGAAGCACATACTAGACAGTGATACTTAGCAAAGCGTTCATAGATATATGCGCCATATGATAAGGTGCTAAAGTGCAAGTGTGTGACAAAATATCCATGCGATTTCAGGTGCAATGCTGCATTGTATGTAGTAAGATGGTGCCCATCAGACAGCATGTATAGGACTAACCTGTGATGAAAACACGAGCAATGGGAAAGTTCAAGCAGTTGCCTTCTCAATCTTCCTCGCCTCTAAGACATCTAAGGAAACATCTTCTCCTCTTGATTTTGGGTTGAGGTGTTGTAGGCATTTCAGGCTCTGGCATTCTAGGTTCTGACATACTAGGTTCTGACATGGTAGGTTCTGGTGTTCTAGGTTCTGGTGCTCTTGGCTCTGGAATTCTGGGTTGTTGGCTTCTCTGAAAAATCAGTAACCTCTCTTTAAGCTCCGTTGAACTTCGAGCTCTTCTTCCTATATTGTTGTGAGGGATCATTCTGACCCAGACAATATCACTGAACGCCACTTTATAGTTGCAACTAGGAACCTTTTTCGCATCCTGCGGTGCAGGAGCCATGGATGGAGTAGAACATTTGCCATTGGGCAGGACAGGTGTTCTCCTGGAGTCTTGCTTCTGAATCTGAGGGATGCAAATCGGCTCCTTACAAGCACTTTGTTCCTTCAGAATGGTTTTGTTCTCAGGAGTTTTCTGATTGTTTCACCAGGTTCAGACATTGCCCACTTGCTCAGGACAAGACTTAAGGCCAAATACTCTAGTATTGTCAGTAGTGTCATCACCGCAACAAAAACTGCGTCACGGAAGAGCCAAAGAGGAAGATTGATGGAAGCTTGATAGGTGCTTCTTCTGAGATCCACGGGTAGTGGGTCATCCTATAATAAAGAAAAAAAACATAATAAAGTCCTGTATATTTATACCCAATCCAGTCAAACAGAGAGCCCTTGTTATTATACAGTGATGGATACATTATCAAGCAACTTTCAGAAATATCCCATTGAGAAGATCAGGAAGAAGTTTGGGATTCACCTCCAGGGTCCATGGAATATTATTTACAGTTGGACTTTCATATGACGGACGGTCACGTGTCCAGTATGAGAAGTCCTGCAAGAGGCGATATTCTCATTAGCTGATCCTTGTGACCTCCATATTGATGAGAACATACTCGCCCTCAGTGTACTGTAATGTGGGGGGTAGAGCAACGTAAAGCACAGAAATGATAGGATGATACTCATCATCTCCAGAGGTCTCTCAGCACCAAGGTATGGTCAATGAGATACAAGCTGCAGATGGGCCGAGGCTTCTAATATACCCAGGGGTGACATCACAAAGCCCTCTGTGACATCATTGCACAGTTCTATCCATCATGTCACTGATACTTTGGACCTAACTAAATGTCTAAAAGAGAACCCTTCCACATGATTTCCAATCACGGAGCAGCTTCAGTTTTTCAAGAAAAGTTTAAAAAATATAATCTGTGCTGTGATTGGTCACAATGGCACATGAAGCAGAACGTCTTTAGATCTTTTAAAGGGAAAGTGTCAGCAATTTTTTTACAATTGTAAAATTGTAAAGTATTTATATTTATATATAAATACACATATATATTTAAAAAGGTTTTAATGGTATAAAATCTGAAAAAAATATTTTAACTCTTTTGATGTTTTCATCTTGTAAACACTAGGGGGAGCAGCTGCTGATATTTCCATGAAAACAGAATACAGCTAGCTCGCATTACGACTGCAGTAAAAGTGGGCGGGATCTGCTCACATGGGTGTGATGTCACTCCTCGCCTTCTGGGCGTTTGCAAAAAGGTAAATGAGACTGTAGTTTAGGATCACAGTGCGGAGCGATCACTGGTGACTGCAAAGTGACATATAAGGGACAACACCAAAGTCATTAATCACTACAAGGACAAGGCAGGAATGTGGGAGTCAGAGGGGTCACCCCACACTTATATCCCCTCTGACTGTCACTTCCTAAGCTCCTTTCCCTGCCATAACCTCTTATTCCCGCAGGTAAATTCTTACAGGACCCCCCTCCCCATCCCCTTCCCCTGCCGCAGCTGATTCTAAACGTCCTCCATATGTAATAATAGACAGGTACTCACCGGCAGCCTATGGTAATTCACAGGGTAGAACAGGGTACAGCACAGAAACAATATGGCGATCCTCATTGTCTCCAGGGGGTATCTCAGCACCAAGATATGGCCAATGAGATATGAGCTCCAGGTGGATGGAGCCCCCTTATATACCCCAAGGGTGACATCACAACGCCCTCTGTGACATCATCACCCACAACATTCCGTCACATGACATCACCCAGCACCAGCATCATGTGACCCAGCATAAATAGAAAGTCCTTGTTGGCTATAGCAACTATTCAAAACTAAGGTTAAACTTTTCCAACAGCTAAAGGCGGCTCTGTGATGGCAGTTTCTTCTTGTGGACGGTTGTGATAAATCTGCAGAACATCTACATAACGCGACATGTAGAAAATCCTGTCTTTTCCCCTCTGTTCTTCCTCTGGTGCTACAGAGACGGATAGAAGGAGCTTTTCCAGACCTTACAGTGCACAATATGGGACCTAATCACTGATATCCCAGATCTGCTCAGTACAAGCATACCGCCAACCTATGAGGACTAGAAAGAGGGCGAAACCATGCGGCACGCGTAGTCTGGCCACGCCCCTATCCACACCCCAAGCCACGCCCTTTTTATGCCTTGGCAGGAGGAGATGTCTGTACAAAGCGCAAGTTATCAAAAGGCTGAAGGAACACTTTATCAACATGAATGAAGGTTTTGAAGGGCATCCACTGTCCCGGCACTACCGGAAGTTCCACAACCAATCTTATAAGGACACTAAGTTTTGTGGGATCCGATTAGTCCCCAGAAAATGGAGGGGAGGTGATTACCTGAGATTAATGTCGCGGATGGAATCCAAATGGTTCTTCACATTAAATAGCTTGGCTCTGAAGGGCCTTAATCACGAGAGTCAGCTGTATGCCTTCAACTCGCAGCGGTATATACTGTATGTATTTTTTATCCCAGTACCAATTGAACATTTACATTGCACTTTTATGAACCTCCTTATATTTTATCAATATAATATGTCTTTTGGATATATTCCTTTGAATCCACCTATTTTATATATGTATTTGTTTCTATACATTGATACCCCTATTGGAGATACTATATAATGTTTTTATTTTTCTCCTTCATTTTTTCCTTTTTATCTCTGGATGGTACTAAGTGCCGAATTTATACTATCCTGGTAATATACACTGATTAACAGACTGTTTTTTATAGCCATCAGAAATATAAGTATATAATTTTTATTCATTTTTAACTAATTGTGAAAGTTTGAACAAAGTCTTTTTTATTATTATTTTTTTCACACACAGTCTATTCTTATTGGAATTCTATCTTAGTTCTATTGCACCTCCATATGTCCTTTTGCACCGTCTTGTTAGTATTGGATCTTCCTCCATTTCTTTGGTTGTATTATCTTTGTGGGGGGCGTTTGGACTTTATTAGGTTACCAGTTTGACTACCAGCGAGAAGCTGACGAAGAGGAACTGTGAGTCCTCGAAACGCGTAGTTTTTTTTGGCTTATACAGGACATCGAAGGAGAAGGAGAGAGTCAAGGCACAGGGATAAGCCCTCCTGATATCCAGAAGATATATATAACCATATCATATTATTGATACAAAATATAAATGCACAGAGTCAATAAAATCATTTAAAAACACCAAACCCCATCCTTACTTTGCAGGATACCTATTCCAAAGGTGCATCTAGGTTTTCTGGCACCCGGTGCAGCAGGGGCTGGCTGGCACATTTTAGCCTGGGGGGCAAGCACACAGCAGTGGCCCATGAGTAGCGGCCCATCCTTAACATGTTTATTACCAGATGCATCATAAGCCTATATTCACACGACCGTATTGTCTAAGTGCTGCCCGTGAAAAAACCTGACAGCACTTGGACCAGTTCAGATGAGTGTTTGTAGTGGTCAGACATAGTACATATTATTCTTATGTATTACTTAATGTTGAGCGATACCTTCCGATATCGGGAAATATCGGATCGGATTGGATCGGACCGATACCCAAAAAGTATCGGATATCGCCGATTCCGATACCGGAAACCAATGCAAGTCAATGGGACGCTAATATCGGAATGCCATCCCAGCGTGAGAGAATTCTCCTGATTGTTTAAAAGCCGGCAGGCGGTAAAAAGCCGCCGGCTTTTAAACAATCACACAGCCCCATACTGCTTCCCCGCAGCCTCCCACCCCGATCCTGCGCTCCCCCCGCCACCTCACATCCCGATCGTAAGTTAGGACCGGGCGGGGAGCGCAGCACCAAGGAGCAGGGAGCGAAGGACCCGGGCGGGGAAGCCGGCAGTGAAAAGACTACACCGCCGGCTTTCCCGTTCTGTGCTGCGCTCTCCCGCCGGTTATTTCAAATGAACAGCTGAGGTATCAGGTGATGCTGATCAGCTGTTCATTTGAAGTAGCTGCGGTGCCCTCAGAGGGTTCATGTGAGTTCATGCTTCACTGCATGAACTCACATGAACTTTCCCACGGCCGCACAGGTCAGCCTCACCTCCCAGACCATCAGACCCATCATGATTGGAGTGTGCGCGGGTGTCTGTGCGATGTGTGCGGGTGTGTGCGCGATGTCTGCGGGTGTCTGCGTGCAGGCAGACATAGGCCGATGTGACACTACTACTCACATCGGCCTTTGTCTGTCCCCCGTCCACTCGTGCCAGCAGGATCAGCTCGATGGGAGCAGTAGCTATTTTAGCTGCCCCATATGTTATTTTTGCCCCTATACATCTTTTATGTTTTTAGGCCCCCCATATATTTTTTTTGTTTTTGGTCCCCAATAAATTTTAAATACATTTTTCATTGGTGGCCAGTGGTTACCTAAAATAAATTAGTTCATACATTACCTGTCCCCGCCGATCGCCACCTAAAATAAAGTAAAAAATAAAAAACTACACCTATACTCACCTAGACACCTAATTCCCCGAAGCCATCGATCTCCTGTAATAAAATATAAATAATTATGTAATAAAAATGCGGTGTAATTCAGGGTCTTTACTGGTAACAACGATAGACCCTCCCGGAGTACTTGCTAGCGAACGGGGCCTGGTCAGTCCTTGAGCAGATGGGATCTCCCCTGGCCAGGCGGAGTTGTAGGCCTCCCAAACTGACTGTACTCTTCTGGCTACCTTGCTAGAAGCGGATATAAGTAGCCCACGTCCCTGAGTGTACCGTGTGGTGCTCACCCGGGGCGTTCTAATGGCTTCCGCTCCACGATGGCGGTGCTGGTCCCACGCGTGTGACCGTGCCTTCGGGTTTCTGGGCCTGAGGACCTGAAATCCCCTGCCGGTCGGCTTCTGCTGCTGGGTAAGAGTTAGTCCCCACAGCCTCGGACGCCGGGTCCGGTAAGAAAGCTTCTCAGTCAGGGCGAGCTCTGCAGCTGCCAGCCCCTGACTCGTATTAGTATTGCCCCCACTGAGCTTCTGCTGTTTCTTCATATGACTGTTTCTTGTCTCTACTCTCCTTGACTCCAGGCTCAGGCCCCTGGACAGGGCCTGCCTGTGGAGCAGAGCCCATAGAGCAGCTCTGCTCCCTGTCTTCTCCTCTCAGAACTCCCTACCCTGCCTCAGCCCCAGGTTTATATAGGGGAAGTCCTTCCCCTCCCAAGACTGGGCAGGAGGTGTGGCATGCACAGGATCCCTGACCAAAGGACCTCCCACCTGCTCTCAGACATAATATCTCTATCACTGTGGCAACCAGACCCCTGGGGTGTCACACATCCACTGAGGCCCCTGATCATGTGACCCCTGACTCTTCCCCTCCTGTGACCTCATCACAGCTCCTGTGCGCACAGAGCAGCCATATATGTGGTGGCGGCTCTGCAGGTGGAGGTATGTGGGGATCCCCCATTACTGGGCGCAGGGGGCATTAACCCCTTGAGCACAGAGACTCTTTTGGGGTCTTGTGTTGCCCCTTTATAAGAATCATAAGGTTTTTGTTCTGTTTCCTGTAATAGATACATACGACCCAACTATGGAGACAGGAAGGGAGGAAACGTATTGTTCTCATAGTAAAGGGCCCTTTACTGGCCCCACAGTGTAATGCCCCCATTATGCCCCTTATACAGAATGTATGATGCCCCCACACAGTGTAATGCCCCCATTATGCCCCTTATGTAGGATGCATGATGCCCCCCACAGTGTAATGCCCCCATTATACCCCTTATGCAGTATGTATGATGCCCCCACACAGTGTAATGCCCCCATTATGCCCCTTATGTAGGATGCATGATGCCCCCCACAGTGTAATGCCCCCATTATACCCCTTATGCAGTATGTATGATGCCCCCACACAGTGTAATGCCCCCATTATGCCCCTTATGCAGGATGCATGATGCCCCCACACAGTGTAATGCCCCCATTATGCCCCTTATGCAGGATGTATGATGCCCCCACACAGTGTAATGCCCCCATTATGCCCCTTATGCAGTATGTATGATGCCCCCCACACAGTGTAATGCCCCCATTATGCCCCTTATGCAGGATGTATGATGCCCCCACACAGTGTTATGCCCCTTATGCAGGATGTATGATGCCCCCCACACAGTGTAATGCCCCCATTATGCCCCTTATGCAGGATGTATGATGCCCCCACACAGTGTAATGCCCCCATTATGCCCCTTATGCAGTATACATGATGCCCCCACACAGTGTAATGCCCCCATTATGCTCCTTATGCAGTATGTATGATGCCCCCACACAGTGTAATGCCCCCATTATGCCCCTTATGCAGTATGTATGATGCCCCCACACAGTGTAATGCCCCATTATGCCCCTTATACAGTATGTATGATGCACCACACAGTGTATGCCACCATTATGCCCCTCATGCAGTATGTATGATGCTCCCACACAGTGTAATGCCCCCATTATGCCCCTTATACAAGATGTATGATGCTACCACACAATGTAATGCCCCCATTATGCCCCTTATGCAGTATGTATGATGCCCCCACACAGTGTATTGCCCCCATTATGCCCCTTATGCAGTATGTATGATGCCCCAAAAAGTTTAATGCCCCCATTATGCCCCTTATGTAGTATGTATTATGCCCCCACACAGTGTAATGCCCCCATTATGCCCCTTATGCAGTATGCAGGACATTGCCAGACCTCATGTGGCTGGAGTGTGTCAGCAGTTTCTGCAAGGTGAAGGCATTGAAGCTATGGACTGGCCCGCCTGTTCCCCAGACCTGAATCCGATTGAGCACATCTGGGACATCATGTCTCGCTCCATCTGTGTCACCCTGGCCTGGATGCCACAAAATGTATTAAAGCTGTGTCTGAGAGCAAGGGGGAGGTTCTCTAGTCAGGGGAACATTAGCATGCAATGCCTCCTGTCTCAGGCCAGTAGGGGGAGCAGGCTGCCCCTATAAAAACTGGTGCTGGGGGCAGGGTTAGAGAGAACTGGATGGCCTGTCTCAGCATTGAGACTTGTCCCAGAGCAGAACAGGGACAGACAGTTGCACTGCACCTAAGAGGAAGTGTGGCAGGAGGAGAGCCACAAGCCAGAGACAAGAGGCGAAGAGAGCCTGTCTTGGCAGAAAGAGGACTTAATTTACCAGACTTTGGTGTCTGAGGCTGAGAGGATTCCACATCCCCCAGCAGAGAACCAGTCCGCAGGGGACTGTATATTCCTTGGCCTAAGAAGCCTGGAGGCCCTGCCACAACAGAAGGGACCAGTAAAGCCGTACAAGGCTGGGAGCAGAAAGGAACCCACGTCGCAGGCCATACAGGCGAGAATACACAGAAAGCTTGGAAACGTGGGCTGTTACCCTATCAGGAGGAGATAGCCAGAAGGAGCGCAGAAAGCACGGTAGGCCTACACCCTTACCCTGACCAGGGCCAATTTCCCCGTTGCTCTCAGACATCCAGGTCCCCCTCCTAGCCGGGACTGTTTATGGGTCAATTTACCTGTTCTAGTAAAGACCCTGGACTGCAACCTGTTGTCTGTGTGCTCCTTGCTTCTCCAGCACTATCAGCACTGGGACTCTCACCACCATCACTCCCACCATCCACTATACTGCCCTGGGGCCGCACTCTTCCCGTGGGGAGTCACACTACCCTAGCTGCACACCTCATCAGCCCCAGCGGTCGGCATGCAGCGGCGGTTCCTAATAACCGCAATCCACGGGTGGCGTAGTCGGACATAATCAATAGCACATAACGGACTACCACTGGCCTGACCACCCTGAGCCACGGAACCGGGTTGCCACTACTACTCCCATCGTTCCCAGACTGCCCGGATCCGAGTGCCCCACGGCCCAAGGGGCGAGTCAGCTTTGGCGTAGTCGGCAGGATTTCATGCCCGCAACCACCGGGTACTGCGTGCCTGAAAAAGACTTTTGTAACTTACCTGTGGCGAAGTTTCCCGCCGTCCGGAGTCGTTTCCCGCCATCCGGAGCCGATTCCCGCCATCAGACGCCATCTTGGACTGTTTCCCGCCGTCTTCTGCCGTCTTCCCGCCATCCGCAGCTGTTTCTCGCCATCGGACGCCATCTTCAGGACGCCGCGCGGGAAGAAGAGGGACGTGGACTTCAAAACCGCGCGAGATCCGAAGCTCCGCCCCACGCACCGACGCTGCGCAAGGTCCTGGAAGGGAGAGAGAGCGACGCTGACGTCATCAGGACGCGACGCAAGGTCCTCGTCCAGAGCAGCAGCAGCGGAGCCGCGGCCTACAGAAGAGGATCGTCGGAAGGTAGGCCACGCTTAACTAGGGGGGAGGAAGATGTCGGACACAGAGGCGCCCACTACCACCAACGCAGCTGCAGCAGCGGTGATGCCCTTTTCCCTGCCCTACATCCCTGGAGCGGCCTGGCTGCCCAAATACTCAGGGGAGCCCCATGCCCTAACTGACTTCAAGGAAAGGCTATACAGTTTGTTCCACGTTTACCCCCTGACAGAGGAACAGAAGGTCAGCATATTGACAGGGCAGTTAACTGGCGCAGCCCAAAGGGAGGTAAAATCATGGCCCACTGAGGATAAAAGGACTGTGAAGGGTATTCTGGCCCGGCTGCGGGGTACCTTTGACACACGTACCTCCACTGAGATTAAAATGAGGTTCTATGGATGTAAGCAGCGGGCACAGGACAGCATCAGAGACTATGCCCTAAATCTGCAGGAAGCCTTGAGGGCTATTCAACAAACTGACCCTGGCAGTGTGCAGGAAACGGATAAGCTGCTAACAGAACAATTCATAGAAGGTCTGCTGTCTAGCGCCCACAGGGCCCAACTGCGTCTCATGTTCTTTCAGAACCCCGACCTAACCTTTGCCCAATTTAAGGACAGGGCCATAAGGGTGCTCCGTGAATCTGCAACCAGTGGCGCTATAAAACCCCGGCGCCCTGCTCTCACCAACCACCAGGAGGCGGCGCCCTCCTCTATGGATCCCGTGGGGGCTGATGCACAGGCCCTGAACCAAGCCCCGTCGAAAGACCTGCACCACCAAGTCCAGGAGCTGACCAGGAGCGTCGCGGTGTTGACCAGGACCGTCCAGGCGTTGCAAGTGGACCCGTCAAGACCCATCGAGCTGGCTTCAAGTCCGGAGGATGTCCCGTGGCGTCGACAGAGGAGGATCCCGTCGTTCCGAGGGAGGCCCACAGACCGCTACGCAGAGGATGGACAGCCCATTTGCCGTCGATGCAACCAGCCCGGACACATTTCCAGGTACTGTAATTTAAAAGGGTCCAACCTGGGGCAAAGGGCCAACCCCCAGGCATAAGATCACCAGGCCCTTTCAATTGGCGTAATAAGTACGTTGGGGGGCGCCCGGTTTTACCCATGGTGCTGGACGGTATCCCCATGAGCGCCTTGCTGGATAATAGGTCACAAGTAACCACTATCCCTTATGTACTTTTTAAGCAGTATTGGACTGATGCTGATATCACACGGTATCCAGACAATAACTTGAGCATCATCGCCAGTAATGGCTTACCCGTGCCGCAGATGGGGTTCAAGGAGATGACCATTAAAATTGGTAAAGTTGAACTGCCGGCACAGGGGGTGATTATTGTGGACATTGACCGTCGTGAAAGTCACCCTAAAATAACTGTGGGTACTAACGTAATTGAAAATTGTCTTTCAGAGGTAATTGTAATTCTACAACAGGTGGCGGTGAATGCTAGTTCCAGCCAACAGAGAGTCCTCAACAAGGAGATAAAAGCCCTGATGAGACGGCAGCAGGTAGAACTGTCTGGTGGTGAGATCGGTAGCGTAAGACTGAGTGACCCATTCCCCATTTCCATGCCTCCCAAAAGTGAAATGATGATCTGGTGTCGGACTGCAATCGGGTTGAGAGGTAGAGACTACCAAGCCATGGTAGAACCCGTGTACTCAGACAGCAGGCCCACCATTTTGACAGCCCGGGGGGTGGTTGATGTCCGTCATGGGAGGGTGCCCGTCCGCATCCTCAACATTGGGGAGAGGGAAGTACACTTACCCAGGTACGCTACACTCGCCAAACTGTTTGTTGTCGAACACAAAGCTATCAGGGCCGTGGAACCCTTGCCTCCATCTCCTCAGGCGGAGGGTAATGGCTCCCAGAAACAAAAGGAGGACTGGTGCCAGAAACTCCATGTGGGTGCTGACTCCACTCCCCTGCACCAAAAACAAGGAGTCTACCGGGTGGTACAGGAGTACGAGAGAGTCTTTAGTAAGCACCCGCTAGACTTCGGCAGAGTAAAAGGGATAGAACACCACATCCCCACAGGGAGCCACCCACCAATAAAAGAGAGGCACAGACCTGTACCCCCTGCACATTAGCAGAACGCAAAGGGCATGCTAAGAGAGATGAAAGAAGCTGGGGTTATTAGAGACAGCTGTAGCCCCTGGGCAGCCCCCTTGGTTCTGGTCAAAAAGAAAGACGGCACCATGAGAATGTGCGTGGACTATAGACAAATCAACCGTATCACCCACAAAGACGCATATCCGCTGCCTAGAATAGAGGAGTCTTTAGCCGCACTAAAATCTGCTAACTTCTTTTCTACTTTGGACCTTACTAGCGGGTACTGGCAGGTTCCTGTGGCAGAGGCTGACAAGGAGAAGACTGCCTTCACCACCCCGATGGGACTGAGTGAGTTCAACTGTATGCCCTTCGGGCTCTGCAACGCACCAGGGACCTTCCAGAGGCTGATGGAATGATGTCTAGGGCACCGAAACTTCGAGACGGTCCTCCTTTACCTGGACGACGTGATCGTCTATTCGAAGACCTACGAGGACCACCTAAAGCACCTGGCCGAGGTGTTCGAAGCCCTGGCAGGCTATGGCCTGAAGGTGAAACCATCGAAGTGTCACCTGCTGAAACCAAAGGACCAGTACCTAGGGCACGTGGTAAGCGCGGAAGGAGTGGCCCCCGACCCTGACAAGGTCACGGCAATCAAGAGCTGGCCAAGCCCCTCGAACATCAAAGAGGTGAGACAGTTTCTCGGGTTGGTAGGCTACTACCGAAGGTTCATCCCCGGGTTCACTAAGATGGCAGCTCCTATGCAGGACCTCCTGATCGGACAGTCTAAGTCCAGGAGCCAAAAGCCGCCCTTCAAGTGGGATAAACCGGAAGAGGAGTCCTTCCGCCAGCTAAAGATGGCCCTCACAGGGGACAAGATCCTGGCCTACCCTGATTATGGCCAGCCTTTCATTCTCCACACAGATGCCAGTAATGTGGGACTGGGAGCCGTACTGTTCCAAAACCAACAGGGCAGAGAAAGGGTGATCGCGTACGCCAGCCGGAAGCTGAGACCCACCAAGAGGAACCCGGAGAATTACAGCTCCTTCAAGCTAGAATTCTTGGCGGTGGTGTGGGCCGTGACGGAACGCTTCAAGCATTACCTGGCCTCCGCAAAGTTCACCGTGTACACGGACAACAACCCGTTGACACACCTGGACAATGCAAGACTGGGTGCCCTAGAACAGCGGTGGATGGCCCGTCTCTCCAACTATGACTGATCAAGTACCGGGCCGGCAAAACCAATGCCAACGCTGACGCCCTATCGAGGATGCCTCACTTATCTGAAGGTGACGAAGACCCAGAAGAGCTGGAGGAGGTAGAACTCCCCGCGTTTCACCGGTATGGAGCTGCTCAATACTCCCACCGCGTGAAGGAGGAGGATCTAACAACCGTGATGATAAATCCCCTACCTCAACACAGCTGGGCCGAGACCCAAGATAGTGACCCTGCCATCCGCCTGGTGAAAGATCTGCTGACCCAGGAAGATGCCCGCATAGATCCGGATGCTCCAGAGGAAGCCAAGCAGCTATGGAAAGAGAAGAGCAAGCTGTTCCTCTACGAAGGCAAGTTGTGCAGAAGGATTGTCAACCACCGGACGCACGAGCTGACCTGGCAAGTCGTGGTCCCAAGGCGGGATGCAGCTATGGTCCTGGGGGCTTACCATGACAGAGCGGGACACATCGGTTCGGTTGGAAGAAACTGGAGTTCCTACTAAGAGGAAGGTTCTTTTGGGTCGGCATGAGAGGAGCTGTAGAAAAATGGTGCAGAGACTGTGGCCCTTGTCACCTAAGGAGGAAGGACCGCACCAGCCAGAAGACACCCTTGAGGCCCATCGTCACCACGCAGCCTCTTGAGCTGGTAGCTCTGGACCATGTCAAATTGGCTCCCAGCCGGTCAGGATACATCTATGCCCTGACAATCGTGGACCACTATTCCCGTTTTCTAGTGGTGGTCCCAGTAAAAGACTTGACAGCCCAAACAGCAGCCAGAGCCTTCCAGCAATATTTCTGCCGTCCACACGGGTATCCGGAACAGGTCCTGACAGACCAGGGTCCAGCGTTCGAGGCTGAAATCTTCCAGGAGTTCGGCAACCTCTATGGCTGTAAGAAGATTCGGACAACGCCTTACCACCCACAAACCAACGGGATGTGTGAGAAGATGAACAATATAGTCATTGATCTCCTGAAGACGTTGCCCCTGGAGGAGCGCAGCCTGTGGCCAGAAAAACTGCCGGACCTGATAGACTTATACAATCATATCCCGGTGAATGCTACCAACTGCACCCCGGCTTACCTGATGCGACCCAGACCGGGTAAGCTGCCTATAGACCTGGAGATGGGAGTCCTAACGCCTGAGGACACCTCCCCGGATGCGGACTGGGATACGGAAAGGCAACTGCAGTACAAGAAGGTGCAGTAGACTGTGGAGAAGAGCCTGGCCCAGGTGAGAGAGAGGCAAGAAAAACTCTTCAACCAACACGCCCCTGCTGGTCCCCTAGAACCTGGTGAGCAAGTCCTAAAGCGAAAAAGAAGGCTTCACAAGTTGGACGACCAGTGGGAAAGGGAACCCTACACCGTACTGCAGTCTGATCACGACAACCCGAAGGTGTGCGTGATCACCAAGGACGGAGGAGAAACCACTAGTACCGTCTCCAGAGACCATCTCAAAAGATGCCCCGAGCAACTCCGTAGTGCAGAAGAGGATCAGAGTGACCTTGAACCCGCAGAGGACAAGGAAGAAATGATCAGCACCGTTCTCGGAGAGTTCCCTCAGTCCTGGACTCGCATAAATGATGCCATAGTGGTACCCGTCCTGCATTTCCTGCAACCGGCACAGCAACAACCAACACCAGAGCCGGAAGGTGAAGAGGAGCAAGCGGTTCCAGAGGCAGAAGAGCCTGTACCAGCAGCCCAGGAGAGTCAACCCTCTGCTGACAGTGAGCCTGCCATGCCTGCGGTAAGCCAAAGGACCCACAGACAGCTGCCTTCCCTACCTGTACACCCAGCTGGTAGCTGTACCCCTAACGCTAGTGGGGAAAGCCAGGTTGGTCCACCACCAGACAGTGGGCTACGTAGGTCAACCAGGAGCACAAAGGGGCTGATACCCGCTCGCTGGAGAATATAGAGCGCACTAAAATTGTAAATAACCTTGTTGCCAAATGTTGAATTGTTTGCAAAGTTACATGCATGTTTGGTAATTCCGTGTTTCAGTTTCTTGCAGTTACTGTAAGGACTCACAGGTTATGGACTTTTTATAACCGGGACCTGGTATGGACTGCGTTTGGAGCCTAACCAAGGAATGAACTAAGACTGTGAAGGACTTGGGGTAGGACAGACCCCCACCTGGTTAAGGCTCCCCGTTGTATTGGTGATATGGACACCCGGTCACAGGCCACACTGTGACCTTAAGAACTCAATTTGTGCGTCGTCTGTCTATTAATGTCTATTAATGTTTTATTGTCTTTGTTTATTGTTTAGTCCCGGAGTACTAAATTTCACTAGGGGGGAATGTGTCACCCTGGCCTGGATGCCACAAAATGTATTAAAGCTGTGTCTGAGAGCAAGGGGGAGGTTCTCTAGTCAGGGGAACATTAGCATGCAATGCCTCCTGTCTCAGGCCAGTAGGGGGAGCAGGCTGCCCCTATAAAAGCTGGTGCTGGGGGCAGGGTTAGAGAGAACTGGATGGCCTGTCTCAGCATTGAGACTTGTCCCAGAGCAGAACAGGGACAGACAGTTGCACTGCACCTAAGAGGAAGTGTGGCAGGAGGAGAGCCACAAGCCAGAGACAAGAGGCGAAGAGAGCCTGTCTTGGCAGAAAGAGGACTTAATTTACCAGACTTTGGTGTCTGAGGCTGAGAGGATTCCACATCCCCCAGCAGAGAACCAGTCCGCAGGGGACTGTATATTCCTTGGCCTAAGAAGCCTGGAGGCCCTGCCACAACAGAAGGTACCAGTAAAGCCGTACAAGGCTGGGAGCAGAAAGGAACCCACGTCGCAGGCCATACAGGCGAGAATACACGGAAAGCTTGGAAACGTGGGCTGTTACCCTATCAGGAGGAGATAGCCAGAAGGAGCGCAGAAAGCACGGTAGGCCTACACCCTCACCCTGACCAGGGCCAATTTCCCCGTTGCTCTCAGACATCCAGGTCCCCCTCCTAGCCGGGACTGTTTATGGGTCAATTTACCTGTTCTAGTAAAGACCCTGGACTGCAACCTGTTGTCTGTGTGCTCCTTGCTTCTCCAGCACTATCAGCACTGGGACTCTCACCACCATCACTCCCACCATCCACTATACTGCCCTGGGGCCGCACTCTTCCCGTGGGGAGTCACACTACCCTAGCTGCACACCTCATCAGCCCCAGCGGTCGGCATGCAGCGGCGGTTCCTAATAACCGCAAATCCACGGGTGGCGTAGTCGGACATAAACATCAGCACATAACGGACTACCACTGGCCTGACCACCCTGAGCCACGAAACCGGGTTGCCACTACTACTCCCATCGTTCCCCTACTGCCCGGATCCGAGTACCCCACGGCCCAGGGGGCGAGTCACATCCACCAACGTCGCGTTGCACCACTGACTGTTCAGGAGTTGGCTGATGCTTTAGTCTAGGTCTGGGAGGAGATCCCACAGGAGACCATCCGCAACCTCATCAGGAGCATGCCCAGGCGTTGTAGGGAGGTCATACAGGCACGTGGAGGCCACACACAATACTGAGCTTTCATCTGTGAAGAGCAGAGGGCACCAGTGGCGACTTTGCCAATCCTGGTGTTCTGTGGCAAATGTCAAGCGTCCTGCTCGGTGTTAGGCTGTGAGCACAACCCCCATCTGTGGACATCGGGCCCTCATACCACCCTCATGGAGTCGGTTTCTAACCGTTTGTGCAGACACATGCACATTTGTGGCCAGCTGGAGGTCATTTTGCAGGGCTCTGGCAGTGCTCCTCCTGTTCCTCCTTGCACAAAGGAGGAGGTAACGGTCCTGTTGCTGGGTTGTTGCCCTCCTATGGCCCCCTCCACATCTCCTGGTATCTGCTCCATGCTCTGGACACTGTGCTGACAGACACAGCTACACTTCTTGCCACAGCTCGCACTGATGTGCCATCCTGGATGAACGGCACTACCTGAGCAACTTCTGTGGGTTGTACTGTAGACACTGCCTAATGCTAATGTACCTCTAGGGGTGAGAGCAATGGCAAAATGAAAAAGTGACCAAAACATCAGCCAAAAAGAATGAGAACAGAGAAATGGTCTGTGGTCACCACCTGCAGAACCACTCCTTTATAGGGGGTATCTGGCTAATTGCCTATCATTTCTACCAGTTGTCTGCTCCATTTGCACAACAGCAGGAGAAATTGATTCACAATCCGTGTTGCTTCATAACTGGACAGGTAGATTTCACAGAAGTGTTATTGACTTGGAGTTGTGATGTTTAAGTGTTCCCTTTATTTTTTGAGCAGTGTGTGTATATATATAATAAATTTACATATTTCTATTGATCATATTAAAATTGTACATATACACTGTGTTCCAAATTATTATGCAAATAATATTTTCTCAGATTTTCCCAAATTACCTATATGAATTGCAGTCATTGTAATTTTCCAGTCAATAACTATTAGAGTACAATTGAACGGTTTTTGTACAAACTGCCTATGATAACAGTATATTTTTTAAAAAATAAAAAACTCAAACTGCACTCAAAATGCATGTTCCAAATTATTATGCACAGCAGAGTTTTCAACCTTTTCATTTTAATAAAGAACAAAAAAATGGTCATTTTTGAAATTCTAAGCATTAGCAGGTTATTACAAACTGAAATCAAACAGTTTTCAACTCAAAACTTTATTCTAGGTGATGTTACATTTGCACATAGGACCCCTTGTTCGAAAGGAGCTTCTGAACTCTCTCGTCCATTGAATTTGTCAGGTTTTGGATGGTTTCTGCTTTAATTGTTGTGCATGAGGACAGAATACCCTCCCAGAGCTGTTGCTTAGATGTGAACTGCCTCCCGCCATCATAGACACTCCTTTTGATGATGCTCCAGAGGTTCTGAATGGGGTTGAGGTCAGGGGAGCATGGGGGCCACACCATAAGTTTGTCCCCTTTTATGCCCATAGCAGCCAGAGATGCAGATGTGTTATGTGCATCATGAGACGGTGCATTATCATGCATGAAATGATCTTGATGGTCCAGATGGATGGAGTGGAGGATGGCTGGTTGATGGACACCCCATGCAAACACGGCTACAGCGCCAACAAGGAGGAGGTGGAGTAATGTTTTGGGCTGGAATCATGGGGAGAGAGATTGTCGGCCCTTTTAGGATCCCTGAAGGGGTAAAGATGAACTCCATAATGTATGCTGAGTTTCTCAAACAGCACTTGCTTCCATGGTTCAAGAAGAAGAACCGTGCATTCCGCAGCAAGATCATTTTCATGCATGATAATGCCCCGTCTCATGCTGCACATAACACATCTGCATCTCTGGCTGCTATGGGCATAAAAGGGGACAAACTTATGGTGTGGCCCCCATGCTCCCCTGACCTCAACCCCATTGAGAACCTCTGGAGCATCATCAAAAGGAGTGTCTATGATGGCGGGAGGCAGTTCACATCTAAGCAACAGCTCTGGGAGGGTATTCTGTCCTCATGCAAAACAATTGAAGCAGAAACCATCCAAAACCTGACAAATTCAATGGACGAGAGAGTTCAGAAGCTTCTTTCGAACAAGCGGTCCTATGTGCAAATGTAACATCACCTAGAATAAAGTTTTGAGTTGAAAACTGTTTGATTTCAGTGTGTAATAACCTGCTAATGCTTAGAATTTCAAAAAAGACCATTTTTTTGTTCTTTATTAAAATTAAAAGGTTGAAAACTCTGCTGTGCATAATAATTTGGAACATGCATTTTGAGTGCAGTTTGAGTGTTTTATTTTTTTAAATATACTGTTATCATAGGCAGTTTGTACAAAAACCTTTCAATTGTACTCTAATAGTTATTTGACTGGAAAATTACAATGACTGCAATTCATATAGGTAATTTGGGAAAATCTGAGAAAATAATATTTGCATAATAATTTGGAACACAGTGTATACAGACCACAAAGTATGGCAGTATCAGCGATCAAGCAGACAAGGGCTGGAGAGAGCAGGAGAGACGTTAGAAAGACGCTCGAGAGAGAGAGAGCAGGAGAGACGCTAGAAAGACGCTCGAGAGAGAGAGCAGGAGAGATGCTCGAGATCAGGAGAGACGCTCGAGAGAGAGAGAGAGCAGGAGAGACGCTCAAGAGAGAGAGCAGGAGAGACGCTCGAGAGAGAGAGCAGGAGAGACGCTCGAGAGAGAGAGAGCAGGAGAGACGCTCGAGAGAGAGAGCAGGAGAGACGCTAGAAAGACGCTCGAGAGAGAGAGAGCAGGAGAGACGCTCGAGAGAGAGAGAGAGAGCAGGAGAGACGCTCAAGATCAGGAGAGACGCTCGAGAGAGAGAGCAGGAGAGACGCTCGAGAGAGAGCAGGAGGGACGCTAGAGAGAGAGAGCAGGAGAGACGCTCGAGAGAGAGAGAGAGCAGGAGAGACGCTCGAGAGAGAGAGAGCAGGAGAGACGCTCGAGAGAGAGCAGGAGAGACGCTCGAGAGAGAGAGAGCAGGAGAGACGCTAGAAAGACGCTCGAGAGAGAGAGAGCAGGAGAGACGCTCGAGAGAGAGAGCAGGAGAGACGCTCGAGAGAGAGCAGGAGAGACGCTCGAGAGAGAGAGCAGGAGAGACGCTCGAGAGAGAGAGAGCAGGAGAGACGCTCGAGAGAGAGAGAGCAGGAGAGACGCTTGAGAGAGAGAGAGCAGGAGAGACGCTTGAGAGAGAGAGCGCAGGAGAGACGCTCGAGAGAGAGAGCAGGAGAGACGCTCGAGAGAGAGAGCAGGAGAGACGCTCGAGAGAGAGAGAGCAGGAGAGACGCTCGAGAGAGAGAGCAGGAGAAACGTTCGAGAGAGAGCAGGAGAGACGCTCGAGAGAGAGAGCAGGAGAGACGCTCGAGAGAGAGAGCAGGAGAGGCGCTCGAGAGAGAGAGAGCAGGAGAGACGCTCGAGAGAGAGAGCAGGAGAGACGCTCGAGAGAGAGAGCAGGAGAGACGCTAGAGAGAGAGAGACGCTCGAGAGAGAGAGAGCAGGAGAGACGCTCAAGAGAGAGAGAGCAGGAGAGACGCTCGAGAGAGAGAGAGACGCTCGAGAGATTGATCAGGAGAGAAGCTCGAGAGAGAGAGCAGGAGAGACGCTAGAGAGAGAGAGACGCTCGAGAGAGAGAGAGCAGGAGAGACGCTCGAGAGAGAGAGCAGGAGAGACGCTCGAGAGAGAGAGCAGGAGAGACGCTCGAGAGAGAGAGAGCAGGAGAGATGCTCGAGAGAGAGAGAGCAGGAGAGACGCTAGAGAGAGAGAGACGCTCGAGAGAGAGAGAGAGAGCAGGAGAGACGCTCAAGAGAGAGAGAGCAGGAGAGACGCTCGAGAGAGAGAGAGACGCTCGAGAGATTGAGCAGGAGAGAAGCTCGAGAGAGAGAGCAGGAGAGACGCTCGAGAGAGAGCAGGAGAGACGCTCGAGAGAGAGAGAGCAGGAGAGATGCAAGAGAGAGAGAGACGCTTGAGAGAAAGAGCAGGAGAGAAGCTAGAGAGAGAGAGCAGGAGAGAAGCTCGAGAGAGAGAGCAGGAGAGACGCTTGAGAGAGAGCAGGAGAGATGCTCGAGAGAGAGAGCAGGAGAGACGCTCGAGAGAGAGAGCAGGAGAGACACTCGAGAGAGAGCAGGAGAGACGCTCGAGAGAGAGAGAGCAGGAGAGACGCTCGAGAGAGAGAGCAGGAGAGACGCTCGAGAGAGAGAGCAGGAGAGACGCTCGAGAGAGAGAGCAGGAGAGACGCTCGAGAGAGAGAGAGCAGGAGAGACGCTCGAGAGAAAGAGCAGGAGAGAAGCTAGAGAGAGAGAGCAGGAGAGACGCTCGAGAGAGAGCAGGAGAGATGCTCAAGAGAGAGAGCAGGAGAGACGCTCGAGAGAGAGAGCAGGAGAGACGCTCGATAGAAAGCAGGAGCAACTGTCAATCACTTCATCACTATATGACTCAGTAATGATACCTATAGCATATTACTCAGGGTGACAACATGGCAGGTCACAGAGTTACTTTCATGATCTAGATTTGCTAAATTGGAGACATATCATGATACAGAGCCCATGTCCATGACTTATGTCAGCTCCAAAGTGAAATATGTATTGAACATATTAAAAAAAATTATATATATACACACACATATACATACACTGCTCAAAAAAATAAAGGGAACACTCAAATAACACATCCTAGATCTGAATGAATGAAATATTCTCATTGAATACTTTGTTCTGTACAAAGCTGAATGTGCTGACAACAAAATCACATAAAAATCATCAATGGAAATCAAATTTATTAACTAATGGAGGCCTGGATTTGGAGCCACCCCCAAAATTAAAGTGGAAAAACACACTACAGGCTGATCCAACTTTGATGTAATGTCCTTAAAACAAGTCAAAATGAGGTTCAGTATTGTGTGCGGCCTCCACGTGCCTGTATGACCTCCCTACAACGCCTGGGCATGCTCCTGATGAGGTGGTCTCCTGTGGGATCTCCTCCCAGACCTGGACTAAATCATCCGCCAACTTCTGGAAAGTCTATGGTGCAACGTGACGTTGGTGGATGGAGCGAGACATGATGTCCCAGATGTGCTCAATCGGATTCAGGTCTGGGGAACGGGCGGGACAGTCCATAGCTTCAATGCCTTCATCTTGCAGGAACTGCTGACACACTCCAGCCACATGAGGTCTGGCATTGTCCTGCATTAGGAGGAACCCAGGGCCAACCGCACCAGCATATGGTCTCACAAGGGGTCTGAGGATCTCATCTCGGTACCTAATGGCAGTCAGGCTACGTCTGGCGAGCACATGGAGGGTCTGTGCGGCCCTCCAAAGAAATGCCACTCCACACCATTACTGACCCACTGCCAAACCGGTCATGCTGAAGGATGTTGCAGGCAGCAGATCGCTCTCCGCGGCGTCTCCAGACTCTGTCATGTCTGTCACATGTGCTCAGTGTGAACCTGCTTTCATCTGTGAAGAGCACAGGGCGCCAGTGGCGACTTTGCCAATCCTG
Source organism: Phyllobates terribilis (assembly GCF_046119375.1). Taxonomy (NCBI): domain Eukaryota; kingdom Metazoa; phylum Chordata; class Amphibia; order Anura; family Dendrobatidae; genus Phyllobates; species Phyllobates terribilis. The sequence goes on from NW_027363342.1 coordinate 231,546, forward strand.
GTGTTCTGTGGCAAATGCCAAGCGTCCTGCTCGGTGTTGGGCTGTGATCACAACCCCCATCTGTGGACGTCGGGCCTTCATACCACCCTCATGGAGTCGGTTTCTAACCGTTTGTGCAGACACATGAACATTTGTGGCCTGCTGGAGGTCATTTTGCAGGGCTCTGTCAGTGCTCCCCCTGTTCCTCCTTGCACAAAGGCGGAGGTAGCGGTACTGCTGCTGGGTTGTTGCCCTCCTACGGCCCCCTCCTTGTCTCCTGGTGTACAGGCCTGTCTCCTGGTAGCACCTCCAGCCTCTGGACACTACGCTGACAGACACAGCAAACCTTCTTGCCACAGCTCGCACTGATGTGCCATCCTGGATGAGCTGCACTACCTGAGCAACTTCTGTGGGTTGTAGAGTCCGTCTCATGCTACCACGAGTGTGAAAGCATAACCAACATTCAAAAGTGACCAAAACATCTGCCAGAAAGCATTGGTACTGAGATGTGGTCTGTGGTCCCCACCTGCAGAATCAATCCTTTGAGGGTGTCTTGATAATTGCCAATAATTTCCATCTATTGTCTATTCCATTTGCACAACAGCATGTGAAATTGATTGTCAATCAGTGTCATTTCCTAAGTGGACAGTTTGATGCACTTGGAGTTATATTCTGTTGTTTAAGTGTTCCCTTTATTTTTTTGAGCAGTGTATATATACAGTACAGACCAAAAGGTGGACACACCTTCTCATTTAAAGATTTATCTGTATTTTCATGACTAAGAAAATTGTACATTCACACTGAAGGCATCAAAACTATGAATTAACACATGTGGAATTATATACTTAACAAAAATGTGTGAAACAACTGAAAATATGTCTTATATTCTAGGTTCTTCAAAGTAGCCACCTTTTGCTTTGATGGCTGCTTTGCACACTCTTGGCATTCTCTTGATGAGCTTCAAGAGGTAGTCACCGGAAATGGTTTTCACTTCACAGGTGTGCCCAGTCAGGTTTAATAAGTGGGATTTCTTGCCTTATAAATGGGGTTGGGACCATCACTTGTGTTGTGCAGAAGTCTGGTGGATACACAGCTGATAGTCCTACTGAATAGACTGTTAGATGCTTTTTTCTTGCCATCATACAAATTCTAAGTAAAGAAAAACGAGTGGCCATCATTACTTTAAGAAATGAAGGTCAGTCAGTCCGAAAAATTGTGAAAACTTTGAAAGCGTCCCCAAGTGCAGTTGCAAAAACCATCAAGCGCTACAAAGAAACTGTCTCACATGAGGACTGCCCCAGGAAAGGAAGACCAAGAGTCACCTCTGCTTCTGAGGATAAGTTTATCCGAGTCACCAGCCTCAGAAATCGCAGGTTAACAGCAGCTCAGATTAGAGACCAGGTCAATGCCACACAGAGTTCTAGCAGCAGAAACATCTCTTCAACAACTGTTAAGAGGAGACTTTGTGCAGCAGGCCTTCATGGTAAAATAGCTGCTAGGAAACCACTGCTAAGGACAGGCAACAAGCAGAAGAGACTTGTTTGGGCTAAAGAACACAAGGAATGGACATTAGACCACTGGAAATCTGTGCTTTGGTCTGATGAGTCCAAATTTGAGATCTTTGGTTCCAACCACCGTGTCTTTGTGCGATGCATAAAAGGTGAACGGATGGACTCTACATGCCTGGTTCACACAGTGAAGCATGGAGGAGGAGGAGTGATGGTGTGGGGGTGCTTTGCTGGTGACACTGTTGGAGATTTATTCAAAATTGAAGGCATACTGAACCAGCATGGCTACCACAGCATCTGGCAGCGGCATGCTATTCCATCCGGTTTGCGTTTAGTTGGACCATCATTTATTTTTCAAAAGGACAATGACCCCAAACACACCTCCAGGCTGTGTAAGGGCTATTTGACCAAGAAGGCGAGTGATGGGGTGCTACGCCAGATGACCTGGCCTCCACAGTCACCAGACCTGAACCCAATCGAGATGGTTTGGGGTGAGCTGGACCGCCGAGTGAAGGCAAAAGGGCCTACAAGTGCTAAGCATCTCCGGGAACTCCTTCAAGATTGTTGGAAGACCATTTCCGGTGACTACCACTTGAAGCGCATCAAGAGAATGCCAAGAGTGTGCAAAGCAGTCATCAAAGCAAAAGGTGGCTACTTTGAAGAACCTAGAATATAAGACATATTTTCAGTTGTTTCACACTTTTTTGTTAAGTATATATTTCCACATGTGTTAATTCATAGTTTTGATGCCTTCAGTGTGAATGTACAATTTTCATAGTCATGAAAATACATAAAAAATCTTTAAATGAGGTGTGTCCAAACTTTTGGTCTGTACTGTACATACACACACACACACACACACACACACACACACACACACATATATATATACATACACGCCCGCAGTAGGGAAAATAAGTATTTGATACACTGCCGATTTTGCAAGCTTTCCCACTTACAAAGAATGGAGAGGTCTGTCATTTTTATCATAGGTACACTTCAACTGTGAGAGACAGAATCTAAAAATAAAATCCAAAAAAAAAATCACATTGTATGATTTTTAAATAATTAAATCGCATTTCATTGCATGAAATAAGTATTTGATCACCTACCAACCAGCAAGAAATCTCGCTCTCACAGACCTGTTAGTTTTTCTTTCAGAAGCCCTCCTACTCTGCACTCCTCACCTGTATTTATTGTACCTGTTTGAACTCGTTACCTGTATAAAAGACACCTGTCCACACACTAAATCAATCACACTCCAACCTATCCACCATGGTTAAGACCAAAGAGCTATCTAAGGACACCAGGGACAAAATTGTAGACCTGCTCCAGGCTGGGATTGGCTACAGGACAATATGCAAGCAGCTTGGTGAGAAAGCAACAACTGTTGGCACAATTATTAGAAAACGGAAGAAACACAAGATGACTGTCAATCTTCCTCGGTCTGGGGCTCCATGCAAGATCTCGACCCGTGGGATAAGGATGATTCTGAGAAAGGTCAGGAATCAGCCCAGAACTACACAGGAGGACCTGGTCAATGACCTGAAGAGAGCCGAGACTACAGTCTCAAACATTACCATTAGTAACACACTATGCCGTCATGGATTAAACTCCTGCAGGGCACGCAAGGTCCCCTGCTCACGCCAGCACATGTCCAGGCCCGTTTGAAGTTCGCCATTGACCATCTGGGTGATCCAGAGGAGGCATGGGAGAGGGTCATGTGGTCAGATGAGACCAAAATAGGACTTTTTGGTATCAACTCCACTTGACGTGTTTGGAGAAAGAAGAAGGATGAGTACAACCCCAAGAACACCGTCCCAACTGAGAAGCATGCTGGGGAAACCTTATACTTTGGGGGTGCTTTTCTGCAAAGGGGACAGGACAACTGCACCCAGCAACAGTCCCGAAACTTGAAAGATCTGGAGAAGATCTGTATGGAGGAGTGGTCCAAAATTCCTGCTGCAGTGTCTGCAAACTTGGTCAAGAACTACAGGAAACGTCTGACCTCTGTAATTGCAAACAAAGGTTTCCGTACCAAATATTAAGATCTGTTTTTCTATTGTATCAAATAATTAATTTGCATAATTGCATGAAATAAGTATGTAAAAATTATAAAATGTTATTTTCTGTTTTTTATTTTTAGATTCTGTCTCTCACAGGTGAAGTGTACCTACGATAAAAATTACAGCCCTCTCCATTCTTTATAGGTGGGAAAACTTGCAAAATCGTCAGTGTATCCAATACTTACTTTCCCCACTGTATATACTTTGTTCCTAAAAAAGAAAAAACCCACCGGTCTTCTATGTGAACATAACAAAGACTATAACTAAAAATCTTATATATTAAAAAAAAAAACTAAAACAAGGTTGACCACATTTTCTTATGGTATTTTTATCTGAAACTTCCTTGGAAAATTCACTGGAAATATCAGAAATGTCTGAAGTGGGGACCTCAATGTAAGACCCCCACCCATTAGATGTAAGGTGGCTCCCAAACCTCACGTGTCGATGCAGCACAGCCATCTGCAGCCACATTTTACGTAGAGCACATGCAGAACTGGGTCATTAACACATACATTAATCCTTTCATTTCGTTCTCCTCTGCTGAAGATGTGTTTGACAAAGACCTCATCTACCAAAATAAAGAGGTGTATTCCCTATGAAGTAACAATACCGTGGCATCTCTTCTTCCCAGGTCCTCTGCGTTGTGTCAATCTTCTGGAAATGTGTGGATACATTGACAACTGGCCACTGCCAGGCCCCTGGTCGTAGTGATTATGCCTACTGTCCAAACTGATTAGACATGGACAAGGAGTAAGGTAACACCCCATTGTCAATTAGATGTAAGGCTATGTTCACACTAGGCGTTTTTTCACTACACATTACTTTCAATGGGTGAAATACACTGAAAGAAGTGACGTGCTCTATTCAGCAAAAAACAATGCAAATCACAAAATACTGATCATACAAAAACCAGGGTGTGAGCATGAGATTTCTGAAATCTCATAGACTTTGCTTGTACTGTAAAACACAGCTGAAAATTTGCATTAAAAAAACGCTGAAAAAAACGCGATGTGTGAACATAGCCTTCAAAGGCACTGCACAGTGGTCTGAAACACAAATTCTGCACATTTGTGATTTTATAGGGTTTATAAGATTACTAAAACAGACGTGTCAGGAGACCACACAGATCCACTTTATAAAAACAAAAACACCTCAGTCATTGAAAGGTTAAATTACAACATTCCTAGGTCCAGTGCTCAAAATCTCCCAAGTCTCCTTACATTATGTAGTAAAGGACAGGTGACATTGGGGCCTTGCTTGTCCACCAGGTGATGTCTTATCGGTGGAAAGACTGTGATGAGAGGTTTGTCTTGAGGAAATTGTGGCGGAAGTAAACTGCAATAAAAACAAAGTATTAGAGCAAGACGCGGGATACATGACTGCAGCCTACAGAAACGTGACAGGTCCGGGGAAAATACCCAACAGCCTCATCTCATCTCAATGGAAAATCCATTTAGGTGGCACGTAGCGTAAGGCATAAAGGGACGTCAGCACCTTGACATATGATCGTAATGGTGTTATAAGAGATCTGATGAGTCCATCATGACAAATCTAGTGTGGAAAACATATGCAAATCCGTCTGGAAGTGCACTGGGGCGTATCACTGCACTTAGACAGCTCCTTTCAAGTGCACGGACACGCCCCTCTGCACTCCCACACCAATCTGCAGACACTCCATTTCCTTTTGACTGGCACATCGGAGCTCTGCAAAAAAAAAAAAGGATAATTTTTCTGGGGAGGGACAATCGACGATACTGTTCTACGACTACTTCCATATGTAAAAGGAAGCTGAGAGGACCCTATAAGCCTCCATATTGATTTAAAGTGATTTCTTATTAGTAGCAATTAAACAACTTGCATTAATACACATCATCTATAGTGACGTCATGAGCCGCCAAGCAACATCATTTAATGGCTCCAGTGCTACAAGACATGACTATGGATGACAAGTCATTGTAGGGTACCGATTACACGCGGTGGGGTCTATCAACAGCATGGGACAAAGATATTCTAGAAGTACCTAATATGGTCTGCTTTCTTTAAGGGGTTGCCCACTACCTTGATATTGATCACTTACCCATTGGATAGGTCATTAATATGGAATCAGTGGGGGCAGGGGTGGATTAAGAGTAGTAAGGGCCCCGGGCAGTTTAGAAGGCGCGCCCCCCCCCACACCTGATTTATCACGTGACATGTCACATGATCCCCTGTGATAGATCATGTGATAGTTCACGGGAAATTAATTTGGCATAATATTAATTGTGCTGCCTCATCTGAGAGCAGCACAATATTTGGGCAGATACCCTGATTCCAGCGATGTGTCACTTTTTCAGCTGCTTGTTGTCATTTTGAGAAAATCACCGTTTTATCTGCTGCAGATCTAGCAGCTCTCTGAATGCTGCGCTCTGTATAGCCCCGCCCACACCACTGATTGGCAGCTTTCTGCCCATGCTCAGTGTACACAGAAATCTACTGATCAGTGATGGGGGTGGGGTCCTACAGAACTTACTAGTCATCTAGTAATAATTACCTTCTGACAAATCAATGATTTTATCAAAACAACACTAAGCAGCCCAGTAAGTGACACATTACTGGAATCAGTGCCTCTAACCCTACATTATGCTGCTCTCAGATTAGGTGGCAAAAACCTGATGACAGATTCCCTTTAAAGGAGCTGTAAAGACAAAAAAGTTTGTATTAAAAAAAATACAAGCCATTTGTGAAATTAACTTTTTTTCATTGTTAATTCACATTAGACTGTATCTTCAACACTTTTGTCAGCAGGTCTTATTACAGACTCTGAATAGGGCAGCTCTCTCCCTCTCCCTCAGCAGAAAGTCACAGCATGGTTAAAAAACGGGATCTTTTATGATTTTCTCATAATAAATAAAAAAGGACATGCAAGTCCTCCAAACTATTTTCCCTTTCTCTATAGGCGAGGTCCTAAATCTTTCTTGTTCTTTAGTTGATCACATGTCAAAAATGCAAAGCATTTACTATGAACTCGCCTAAAAAAATATACACTTGGAGAGTAATATCATCATCTGCATGTAAATATTCCTTGACTCTAAGGGCTCGCTCACACTGTCGTATAACACGGCCGAATGCTATGTGATGTTTTATCGGATAGGACTCGGCCCTATGTTATACTATGGGACAGTGCGATTATTGGCATGAGAAAATAATCTCATTCGATATTCGGACCATGTGCACCCATACAAGTCTATGGGTGCACGTAAAACATTAGACTGCACTCGGATGTCATCCAAGTGCAGTCCGATGAACACTCACAGAGACTATGGAGAAGATGGAGAAATTAAGTTCTCCATCTTCTCCATATCTGTGCTGCGAGAGAATCGGATCACACTCAGTTAAAGCTCTGACAGAGTTTGAGCCCAGTGTCATTAGCATAATTGGCCCTATTCTCTTGCATGAGAGAATATATGTCTTAGTGAGTGGACCTTAAAACTGAATAGTAGTGACGGACAGGAACCTCACAAGCGGGATCCATGTAGCTCTCAGATGTCATGTAGGTAGGGCTTCATTCCATGGGGTAGGGCTTAATTCCAATGTAAATAAAAAAAAATGGACTTCAAATAAAAATTAAATGAACACAAAAAGCACTAATTGAATTATTTTTTTCATATTTATGTTTGCAGCCCCTTTAAAAACCCTTTGAGGACCAAGGCACATATATGTCCCATAGTTTTAAACTGGAAAAAAATTTGATTGAATAAAATGTAAGGTCCTCGAAGGTTTAAGTAGGTCATAAATTCATATGAATACTTGCTCATACAATTGCACATGCCAAAAGATGAAGAAGAGCAGAATCAAAAATATGACATTAAGTGGATCACTTACAGGTATTCAAGGTGAAAGAGACCAGCAAAGGCATCGTCTCGAATGACAGTAAATGAGTTAGAATTCAGCAAGCTGAAAATGAAGACAGCAGGTTAGAAGTGAACCAGACTTTATGGTGCTCAGAATTAGTCAAGCAGAATTTATTGACTGCTCTTGCAAAGCACTGAGACTCCCGCTGTGTATAGATGGCGCCGTGCGGCCTCCCGCTGTGTATAGATGGCGCCGTGCGGCCTCCCGCTGTGTATAGATGGCGCCGTGCGGCCTCCCGCTGTGTATAGATGGCGCCGTATAGATGGCTACGTGCGGCCTCCTGCTGAGTATACGTGTATAGATGGCTACGTGCGGCCTCCTGCTGAGTATAGATGCCGCACGGCGCTCCCCCCAGAGACAGCAGGAGGCCGCACAGCTCCATCTATACTCAGCGGGAGACCGCACGTAGCCATCTATACACAGCAGGAGGCCGCACGGCGACATCTATACTCAGCGGGAGACCGCATGTAGCCATCTATACACAGCAGGAGGCCGCACGGCGCCCCCCCCCAGAGACTGCAGGAGGCCGCACAGCGCCATCTATACTCAGCGGGAGGCCGCACGTAGCCATCTATACACAGTGGGAGGCCTCGCGGCGCCCCCCCCAGAGACAGCAGGAGGCCGCACAGCGCCATCTATACTCAGCGGGAGGCCGCAAGTAGCCATCTATACACAGCGGGAGGCCGCACGGCGCCCCCCCCAGAGACAGCAGGTGGCCGCACAGCGCCATCTATACTCAGCGGGAGGCCGCTCGGCGCCATCTATACACAGCGGGGAGCCGCACGGCGCCATCTCTACACAGCAGGGGGCCGCACTGCGCCATCAATACACGGCGGGGGGCCGCACGGCGCCATCTATACATAGCGGGGGGCCGCACGTAGCCATCTATACACAGCGGGGGGCCGCATGTAGCCATCTGTACACAGCGGGGGGCCGCACGGCGCCCCCCCAGATACAGCAGGAGGCCGCACGGCGCCAACTATACTCAGCAGTAGGCCGCACGCAATCACACACACAAACATATACAGACATATACATACACGCATAAACACATTTGAAACACAAAAATACATATAAACAGACATGACACAATGATATCTGCCCACACACACACAAACAGACATCACACAATGACATCTGCCTACACACACACACACATACACACACACATACACACACAAACAGACATCACACAATGACATCTGCCTACACACACACACACACACAAACAGACATCACACAATGACATCTGCCTACACACACACACACAAACAGACATCACACAATGACATCTGCCCACACACACACACACAAACAGACATCACACAATGACATCTGCCCACACACACACACACACACATACAAACAGACATCACACAATGACATCTGCCCACACACACACAAACAGACATCACACAATGACATCTGCCCACACACACACACACACACACACATACAAACAGACATCATACAATGACATCTGCCCACACACACACACACACACACACACACAGACATACACACACACAAACAGACATCACACAATGACATCTGCCCACACACACACACATCACACAAACAGACATCACACAATGACATCTGCCCCCACACACACACAGACATCACACAATGACATCTGCCCCCCCCACACACACACAAACAGACATCGCACAATGACATCTGCCCACACACACACACAAACAGACATCACACAATGACATCTGCCCACACACACACACAAACAGACATCACACAATGACATCTGCCCACACACACACACACATACAAACAGACATCACACAATGACATCTGCCCACACACACACAAACAGACATCACACAATGACATCTGCCCACACACACACACACATACAAACAGACATCACACAATGACATCTGCCCACACACACACACACACACACACACACACATCACACAATGACATCTGCCCACACACACACACAAACAGACATCACACAATGACATCTGCCCCCACACACACACACACACACACACAGACATCACACAATGACATCTGCCCACACACACACACACAAACAGACATCACACAATGACATCTACCCCCCCACACACACAAACAGACATCACACAATGACATCTGCCCACACACACACACAGACATCACACAAACAGACATCACACAATGACATCTGCCTACACACACACACACAGACATACACACACAAACAGACATCACACAATGACATCTGCCCACACACACACACATACACACACATACACACACACACACACACACACATACACACACACACACATACATACACACACACACATACATACATACACACACACACACACACACACACACACACACACACTCACTCACCATCCCCCGGCTCGGCTCCAGTCCTCCCGGCTCCTGCTCCTCTCCCGTGGTAAGTAGCAGTGCAGGTCGGGCGCGCAGTGCGTGACGTCACAGCTAGGAAACACGGCCGCGCACAGGGCCGTGTCTCCTAGCAGTGACGCGGCCGGGCCAGCACAGGGAAGTTAACTGCTGCAGTGCTGGCCCGGCCGATGAAGAAGTAGCGGCGGCTGCTGCTGGGGGAGCGGTACGGGGCCCCTCCTCCCGGGCCCCCCCTCCCGCCACTGCTACCGGTATGTGCCGCGGCGGCCCGCACATATAATGAGGGCAATCCGGCATTAGACACCCCGCCCCGGAGCCGCGGGCCCTCTGCAGGCTCGGGGCCCTGGGCGGTCGCCCGGATTGCCCTCATTATAATCCGCCTATGAGTGGGGGCCATCTTCACAAGTGAATAGGAGCATGCGGCTCCCTCTCTGGGGGGCTGTCAAAACCCCATCGATTTGATATTGATACCCAATGCTGATGTTATCAATATCAAAGTAGAGGACAATCCCTTTAATTCCCATTAGGTTCACATTTAATAACCCCAAGAAATGCAACGTAATCTCTCAACTAAGACAATAGCACCCTGTGTCACTTACATATTGATGCTGATGGTGAAGTTCTTAAAGGTGATTGGCAGTCTGTACTCCACATCTTTCTGAATTTCAGTAATACTGGAAAGATAAAAAAAAGAAAACATTAATGATGACAATTCTACAAACTGCTGTGTCCCAAAAGAAAACACAACAGGTGGATATGTGTAAACCTAACCGATGCTCCAGTATTGTGGGTGCTGGAGCGTGCAGTCTCACAAGACATGATTTGTCTACCATCTTGAATTGGAGGTGCCCCAGCCCCCAATAATGATCTAGGTCTGATTCGGCAGAACAGCATGAGGTCCGGCAAATCTGACCGCTTTATGGATACAACATGCTCCATATTACGACCACAAGAAAAAAGCCAAATAAAGAAGTGTGAGAACAGGACGGCGATGGGTGTACGGAGGATGGCAGAGAGATGACTGCAGAACGCAGCATAAAGCACTCAGACATTAATCATCCCTGACAAAACATAATACAAGTCCTGCTTCATGCTGGGTACGCTTCTCAGGTAACCCTATACTGAAGGACTTGTACTGTTCATAGACCTAACATACAACACATTACATACAAGTTATCCCGCATCAAGAGACACATGACATTTTGTAATGGTTTGGAAATAATAACCATCCTAGACATCAAGTTCCCCTTTGAGAGGTCACAAGGTAATATCCGATGGCTCTAAAATGGAATCTGCCACCAGGTTTTGCTATCCCATCTGCATGATGTAAGGGCAGAAACCTGATTCCAGAAATGTGTCCCTTATTTCGCTGCAGTTTTGATAAATTTTAGTTTTATCTACTGCAGATCTAGCAGTGCTCTGAATGCTGAGCTCCATATAACCGGCTGCACCACTGATTGGCAGCTTTCTGTGTACACTGTGCATAGGCAGAAGGCTGCTATACAGACCTTGTGAAAAATGAGAAAAGAGAAAGGGAGAAAAAGCGCGCCATGTACCACCTGAGGAAGATAGTTCACTATCGAAATGCTTTGTGGAAAGGGCTCATTAAATTTATTTTTTAGTCCTAAAATTTTTTTCACTTCTAGTGTTCATTCTTTTAGCGCCCTATAGACCGCTTTTTTATTTAATTTGGACCACTCCTGAAAAATGAGGGATACCTGGTTGCAGGTTTACTAGTCTTCTAGTCACAACCTCCTACTGATAAAACAAAGATTTTATCAAAACACCAGCAAGCAGCCCAGAAAGTGACACATCGCTGGAATCAGGGTCTCTGTCTCTACATCATGCTGCTCTCGGAATATATGGCAAAAACCTAGTGACAGATTCCCTTTAAGCTCTCATCTCTAGTGATCAGGACCCTAGAATTTTCTTCTGAGGTGGGTTTCCCTTTAGCTCTGCACCTACCTAGCGTCACTGCATGGCTGCGGAAATAAAAAAATAAAAAAATAAATCTTTCTGAATTCTGAAGAGAAGGAGCAGTTGTGGAGTGTCAATGTGGCACCCCAGGGGTCTGGTTTCCACAGTAATGTAATGTTATGTCTGAGAGCAGGTGGGAGGTCCTTTGGTCAGGGATCCTGTGCATGCCACACCTCCTGCCCAGTCTTGGGAGGGGAAGAACTTCCCCTATGTAAACCCGGGGCTGAAGCAGGGTTAGTCAGTCAAGGAGAGTAGAGAAAGAGAAGCAGCATAGGAAGAAACAGCAGAAGCTCAGTGGGAGCAATACTACTACAAGCCAGGGGCTGGCAGCTGCAGAGCTCGCCCTGACTGAGAAGATTTCTTACCGGACCCGGCGTCCGAGGCTGTGGGGACTAACTCTGACCCAGCAGCAGAAGCCGACCGGCAGGGGATTTCAGGTCCTCAGGCCCAGAAACCCGAAGGCACGGTCACACGCGTGGGACCAGCACCGCCATCGTGGAGCGGAAGCCATTAGAAGGCCCCGACTCACCGGCCATATGGGTGAGCACCACACGGTACACTCAGGGACGTGGGCTACTTATATCCGCTTCTAGCAAGGTAGCCAGAAGAGTACAGTCAGTTTGGGAGGCCTACAACTCCGCCTGGCCAGGGGAGATCCCATCTGCTCAAGGACTGACCAGGCCTCGTTCGCTAGCAAGTACTCCGGGAGGGTCTATCGTTGTTACCAGTAAAGACCCTGAATTACACCGCACCGTCTCTGAGTGGTTCCTGCTACCCCCATCATCCACATCTGCTGCCCTGAGGCCATATCCCTCCCGTTGGGGGTTATACCATCTACGCTGCACCATCCATCCACCGGCCTCAGCGGACTGTCCTGCAGCGGCAGCTCCATAGCTGCATTCAACGGGTGGCGTAGTCGTACACATCTACCGCTGATACATCGTAGCTCAGTTTGACTCCCTGGGCACGGACCGGGTCCCCGCCACGAGACTACAACCCTCAAGCGATCCGGCTCCGGGTAAGCTCCCGCGTGCGCAACGCAGCGCGACACAGGCCCAGGGGCGCGTCAACTTTGGCGTAGTCGGCAGGATTTCGTGCCCGCAACCACCGGGTACTGCGTGCCTGAAAAAGAGACTTTTCAAACTTACCTGTGGTGAAGATTCCCGCCATCCGGCGCCATCTTCAGCCTTCTTCCCGCCATCGGTGAAGTTTCCCGCCATCCGGCGCCATCTTCTGCCTTCTTCCCGCCATCCGTGGAGTTTTCCCGCCATTGGACGCCATCTTGAGGACGCCGCGCGGGAAGAAGAGGGGCGTGGACTCCGAAAGCGCGCGAGAACTGAAGCCCCGCCTCACGTCCGGACGTTGCGTAAGGTCCTGGAAGGAGCCCAGCAGACGCCGACGTCACAGGAGCGCGACGGAAGGTCCTCAACCCTGACGATCCACTGCGGAGCCGCGGCCTACGGAAGAGGATCATCACAAGGTAGGCCACGGTTCACTAGGCTGGAGGAAGATGTCGGATACGGAGGAGAGCTTCACTGCCTCAACCCCCGCCAGCGCTACCGCTGCTGCAGTTATGCCCTTCACCATGCCCTATATCCCGGGAGCAGCTTGGCTACCCCAGTACTCAGGGGAGTCACATACCCTGCATGACTTTAGAGAAAAGCTGGATAGCCTCTTCCAGGTGTACCCCCTCACAGAAGAGCAAAAAGTGAGCATCCTGGTGGCCCAACTAACCGGGGCAGCCAAAAGGGAAGTAAAATCCTGGCCACCTGGGAGGAAGACTGTCGCAGGGATACTAACCCGGCTGAAGGACACCTTTGATACCCGCACCTCAGCCGAGATTAAGCTTAGATTCTACGGGTGCAAGCAGCGAGCGCATGAGAGTATAAGGGACTATGCACTAAACCTACAAGAGGCCCTGAGGGCCATTAAGCAGACCGACCCTGATGGAGTGGGAAACGAGGACAGGCTGTTGACCGAACAGTTTATAGAGGGACTGTATTGTAATACCCACCGAACCCAGTTGCGGGCAATGGCCTTACAGGATCCCCATCTGGGCTTTGCACAGTTCAAGGACAGAGCCATCCGGGTGCTCCGAGAACCGGCACCGGGTGGCGTTGTGACCCACAAGCGCCCTGCTATCACTTACCACCAGGAGGCGGCGCCCTTGTCGGCAGGGCCTGTGGGAGCTGATGCGCAGGCTTTGGACAATGACCCGGCTCCAGACCTACACCATCAGGTCCAAGAGCTAGCTAAGAGCGTTGCTGCGCTAACCCGAACTGTGCAGTCTTTACAGGCTTCCACCCCAGGGAAGATCCAGCTGGCATCCGGACCGGAGGACATCCCGTGGCGTCGACCAAGGAGGACCCCACCGGCCAGAGGAAGACCCAGTGACCGATACAGCGAGGACGGACGACCCATCTGCCGCCGCTGCAATCAACCCGGACATATGGCAAGGTACTGTTCTTTAAACGGGCACAACCTGGGGTAGAGGGCCAACCCCCAGGAAAAAGATCACCAGGCCCATCGAACTGGCGCGACAGATATGTGGGAGGACGTCCAGTCTTGCCTGTGGTACTGGATGTCATTCCCATGAGTGCCCTACTGGACACCGGGTCACAGGTCACCACCATCCCGTACGTGCTCTTTAAGCAGTACTGGAATGACTCGGATATTACCCGCTACCCTGACGACGACTTGAGTATCATCGCCAGCAATGGCCAGCCCGTGCCACAGATCGGATTTAAAGAGGTGACCATCAAAATCGGTAGAGTCGAACTGGCAGCACAGGGACTGATCATTGTAGATATTGACAAACATGAGAGTCACCCAAAAATAACTCTAGGAACTAATGTAATTGAAAATTGTCTTGCAGAGGTGATTTTCCTTTTACAGCAGGTTGCCAAGAACGCCAGCTCCGGCGAGCAGCGGGTGCTCCAGAAAGAGATCCGGGCACTGATGCGACGGCAACAGGTGGAACTCTCCGGCGGTGAGATTGGTAGCGTAAGAATGTGTGACCCTTTTCCTATTGCCATGCCCCCAAAAAGTGAAATGATGATTTGGTGCCGGGCAGCTATTGGTCTGAGAGGTAGAGATTACCAGGCAATGGTAGAACCAGTTTACTCGGACAGTAGGCCCACCATTTTGACAGCACGGGGGGTGGTTGATGTACGCCATGGGAGGGTGCCCGTTCGCATAATAAATATCGGGGAGAGGGAAGTGTACCTGCCCCGGTATGCCACGCTAGCCAAATTATATACCATTAACCAAAATTCTATACAATCTGTGGAACCCTTGCCTCCATCTCACCCGGAGGAAGGTAACGGCTCTAAGAAAGTAATGGAGGATTGGTGTCAGCAACTACACTTGGGAACTGACTCCACTCCCTCCCACCAGAAACAGGGAGTCTACCGGGTGGTTCAAGAGTATGAGAGAGTGTTTAGTAAACACCCGTTAGACTTCGGGCGAGTCAAGGGGGTAGAACACCGCATCCCCACGGGAGATCATCCTCCCATAAAAGAGAGGTATCGACCCGTACCCCCTGCACATTACCAACACGCCAAGGGGATGCTTAGAGACATGAAGGAGGCTGGGGTAATCCGGGATAGCTGTAGCCCCTGGGCAGCCCCACTAGTTTTAGTCAAAAAGAAAGACAACACTATGAGGATGTGTGTAGATTACCGGAAAATCAACCGTATCACACACAAGGATGCGTACCCTTTACCAAGGATAGAGGAGTCTTTGGCTGCTTTAAGATCTGCTAACTTCTTCTCCACCTTGGATCTCACTAGCGGGTACTGGCAGGTTCCTGTAGCAGAGGCGGACCGGGAGAAGACCGCATTCACCACCCCGATGGGACTTAGCGAGTTCACCTGCATGCCGTTCGGACTCTGCAACGCTCCGGGAACCTTCCAACGACTAATGGAGTGTTGTCTGGGCCACAGAAACTTCGAGACGGTCCTGTTGTACCTGGACGATGTCATCGTATATTCCAAGACGTATGAGGACCACCTGAAACACCTGGCGGAAGTGTTCGAAGCTCTGGCAAGTTACGGCCTAAAGGTGAAACCCTCCAAGTGTCACCTCCTGAAACCAAAGGTGCAGTACCTGTGACACGTGGTGAGCGCTGACGGAGTGGCTCCCGACCCTGATAAGATCACCGCAATTAAGGAATGGCCAAGCCCCTCCAGCGTAAAAGAAGTGCGGCAGTTCCTCGGGTTGGTAGGCTACTACCGAAGGTTTATTCCCGGTTTCACCAAAAAGGCAGCACCTATGCAGGACCTCCTGATAGGCCAGTCCCGGAAGGCCAAGAACCAGAAGCCGCCCTTCAAATGGGAGGAGCTGGAAGAAGAGTCCTTCCGCCAGCTGAAGATGGCCCTCACGGGGGACGAAATCCTGGCGTACCCGGATTATAGCCAGCCCTTTATCCTCTACACTGACGCCAGTAACATCGGGCTAGGAGCCGTACTGTCCCAGATCCAGCAGGGGAAGGAACGAGTAATCGCCTACGCCAGCCGAAAACTGCGACCCACCGAAAGGAACCCCGAGAATTACAGCTCATTTAAGCTAGAGTTCCTGGCCGTAGTATGGGCAGTCACCGAGCGCTTTAAGCATTACCTCGCTTCTTCCCGGTTCACCGTGTACACGGATAACAACCCGTTGACACACCTGGACACGGCAAGACTCGGTGCCCTGGAGCAGAGGTGGATGGCCCGTCTGTCCAACTACGAGTTCACAATCAAATACCGGGCAGGACGCTCCAATACCAACGCGGACGCCCTGTCCAGGATGCCCAACCTGCCGGACGGAGGAGAAGATCCGGAGGGACTGGAAGAAGTTGAACTCCCTGCGTTCCACCGTCATGGGACTATCCAGTATTCCCACCGGGTAAGGAGTAAGCAGGCTGCTACGTTGAACCCCTTACCCCACTACAACTGGGCGGAAACGCAAGACAGCGACCCTGCCGTCCGACTGGTGAAGGAGATGCTGACTCGGCCGGAGGCTCGCCTTGAACCAGACGCTCCGGAGGAAGCCAAACAACTATGGGCAGAGAAGAGTCGACTGTTCCTTTACAAAGGGAAGTTGTGCCGCAGAATGGTTAACTCCCGGACGCATGAATTACTCTGGCAAGTAGTGGTGCCACGAAGAGACGCAGCCATGGTGATGGAGGCATACCACGACGGAGCTGGACACTTCGGGTGGAAGAAGCTGGAGTTCCTGCTGCGCGAGCGGTTCCACTGGGTAGGCATGAGGGGAACCATCGAGAAGTGGTGCAGAGACTGTGGCCCGTGCAACCTGAGAAGGAAGGACCGTGCCAGCCAGAAGACTCCCCTGCAGTCCATCGTCACCCGGCAACCGTTGGAACTGGTAGCCTTGGATCATGTAAAACTGACCCCAAGCAGAAGTGGCTACGTCTACGCGTTAACCATCGTGGATCATTACTCCCGGTTTCTGGTTGTCGTCCCCGTCAAGGACTTAACGGCTCAAACAGCAGCTAGAGCCTTCCAGCAGCACTTTTGCCGTCCACACGGGTACCCGGACCAAGTGCTGACGGACCAGGGACCTGCCTTTGAAGCGGAGGTCTTCCAGGAATTCTGCAATCTGTATGGCTGCCGGAAGATAAGGACGACACCCTACCATCCGCAAACTAATGGACTTTGTGAGAAAATGAACCAGGTGGTAATGGATCTTCTAAAAACATTGCCCCTGGAAGAACGCAGTCTGTGGCCTGAGAAGTTGCCCGATCTGGTGGACCTATACAACCACATCCCGGTAGGTTCCACCAACTGTACCCCGGCTTACCTAATGAGGGCAAGACCTGGTAAGTTACCTGTTGACCTGGAAATGGGAGTCCTGACACCCGAGGACACTTCACCAGAAACAGACTGGGACACAGAGAGGCAGCAGCAGTACCGGAGAGTACAGGAGAGTGTGGAGCGAAGTCTCTGTCAGGCTAGGGAAAGACAAGAGAAAACTTACAACCAGTATGCTCCCGCTGTTCCCCTGGTACCCGGAGAGCAGGTCTTGAAGAGGAAGAGACGGCTCCACAAGTTGGACGACCAGTGGGAGAAGGACCCGTACACCGTACTGCCCTCAAGCCATGAGAACCCGAAGGTTTGTACCATCAGTAAAGACGGAGGGGAAACCACAGCCATTGTATCCCGGGACCACCTGAAGAAGTGTCCCGAACAACTGAGGAACCCTGAAGAGGAACAAGAAGACCATCGACCCGTAGAGGAAAGGGAAGATATGGTTAGTACTGTGCTCGGGGACTTCCCTCGGTCTTGGACTCAAGTCAATGGTGCAGTTGTGGTACCCGTACTCACCTTCCTCCAACCAGCATCCCAAGCACCTACGGAGCAACAGGTAGAGCTGGAAGAACAGCCGGTCCAGGAGGCAGAAGACTCCACACAAGCAGGACAGGAGGATCAACCCTCTGCTTATAGTGAGCCTGCCGTACCCCTAGTGAGACAAAGAGCCGGTAGACAGCTGCCCAGTTTACCCTTGACAGCTCCTACACCCTGTAGTTCAGGGCCAGACAGTCAGCTCCGTAGGTCCACTAGGGCCACTAGAGGCCAGTTACCCGCACGCTGGAGGATTTGAAGTGTATAAATTGTTTTATTTATGTTTATCTGTGTATTGTTGCTTGTGTATAATTTTGTGTTTCCAGTTATTTTTAGGAATCCTTGGTGGATTTACCGGGAATCCTTGTACATAGTTGGAGCGTAACCCAGGATGGACTAGAGACTGTTAAGGACTCGGGGTAGGACAGACCCCTACCTGGTTACGTCTCCCTGTTTTGGTGAAATGGACTCCTTGCTTTCTTCAAAGACTACACCCGGTTACGGACATGCCGTGACCACCTTTATGTGTTTCTTCTTATTGTACTATTATTGTTGTTATATCTTGTTATGTTTTTTCTAAAATATGTTTAGTCCCGGAGTACTAAATTTCACTAGGGGGGAATGTGGCACCCCAGGGGTCTGGTTTTCCACAGTAATGTAATGTTATGTCTGAGAGCAGGTGGGAGGTCCTTTGGTCAGGGATCCTGTGCATGCCACACCTCCTGCCCAGTCTTGGGAGGGGAAGAACTTCCCCTGTATAAACCCTGGGCTGAGGCAGGGTTAGTCAGTCAAGGAGAGTAGAGACAAGAAACAGTCACAGGAAGAAACAGCAGAAGCTCAGTGGGAGCAATACTACTACAAGTCAGGGGCTGGCAGCTGCAGAGCTCGCCCTGACTGAGAAGCTTTCTTACCGGACCCGGCGTCCGAGGCTGTGGGGACTAACTCTTACCCAGCAGCAGAAGCCGATCGGCAGGGGATTTCAGGTCCTCAGGCCCAGAAACCCGAAGGCACGGTCACACGCGTGGGACCAGCACCGCCATCGTGGAGCGGAAGCCATTAGAAGGCCCCGAGTCACCGGCCATACGGGTGAGCACCACACGGTACACTCAGGGACGTGGGCTACTTATATCCGCTTCTAGCGAGGTAGCCAGAAGAGTACAGTCAGTTTGGGAGGCCTACAACTCCGCCTGGCCAGGGGAGATCCCATCTGCTCAAGGACTGACCAGGCCCCGTTCACTAGCAAGTACTCCGGGAGGGTCTATCGTTGTTACCAGTAAAGACCCTGAATTACACCGCACCGTCTCTAAGTGGTTCCTGCTACCCCCATCATCCACATCTGCTGCCCTGAGGCCATACCCCTCCCGTTGGGGGTTATACCATCTACGCTGCACCATCCATCCACCGGCCTCAGCGGACTGTCTTGCAGCGGCAGCTCCATAGCTGCATTCAACGGGTGGCGTAGTCATCCTACATCTACCGCTGTTACATCGCCGCTCAGTTTGACTCCCTGGGCACGGACCGGGTCACCGCCACGAGACTACAACCCTCAAGAGATCCGGCTCCGGGTAAGCTCCCGCGTGCGCAACGCAGCGCGACACAGGCCCAGGGGCGTGTCAATTACACTACAGTTTTTTTAATACAATTTTCTTTTCTTTTTTAAAGCAATACTTTACTCACCCTCTCTGGGTCTAATGCAGAGTGTCAGCTATTTGTCACATTGACAGCGCTGCAGCCAGTCAGTGAGTTCAGTGACTCTGAGCAAGTAGTGCCGTTAACTCGGGCAAAGCTGCTGATCTCAGTTATTGGTTGCAGCGCTGTCGACGTGAGGCCAAAGGACAGTAACAGACACTGGGAGCAGTGGCAGAGACCCTGTGCTGGACCCAAGGAAGGTGACTAGTGCACAGTTACAAAAAAAAAAAACAGCTGCACCAACGGGTTAAAGGAAAATCCCTTTAACCCTCAACTGGTGAGGTGGGGGTCGCCACACCCCAGGGAATTTTTGTTCGGCTGCCATTCATTGAAAAATGCTGGTATGAGGATACGTGTCTCACTAGCTTCCATCCATTTGTGGGTGTCAAAAATTTGTTACACTCATATGCAATCAATCGCCAATAAGAAAACGATTAAAACAAACGTGATCTTCGCATTTTCTGTAAAAATAAGAGATTTCTAAACACTGGGGTATAGGAAACCCCACCTCACCAGTTGCGTGACATAAACCCCACCTCACCAGTCGAGGGTTAATGAACCAGATAATCTGGCACAGATCAGCAATGGAATGGGGAATTTTACAAGATCAGAAGCAAGAAACTGAGCAGAAAATTAGGAAATTACCCTGATAACATTTTGAATTAGCAGCTTGTTTTTGGGCTCTCTATACCAATCCAAGGGAGGTTTGTATACTTTATGACGGACATGTAATAATTCAGAATATTTGATGATTTGGAATTTATTAGATCCCCCAGGTGAATTACCCCAATACTATAAAATGGACATAAATGACACATAAATCTGTGCGGTTACAAAGTAACATTGACGCTCCTCCCCAACTCCCCGTACAGAATGACATGCCCTCGGGTCAGGAGTGTCTACAGCTTCATAGAAATATATAAAGCAGTCACGTTAGGGTCGGGAAAGTCCGTGCATGGACTGATTACCACGGACGTCTGAATGAGTCTTTATTGACTAATAAAGTCACTATTGATCACAGGGGTTAAAACGGTCAGGATTGGAGTTCATCTCCAATGTTGACCTTTGTGTAATATATACAACTCACACCTCCTGCACATGGAACAGGCATAGATTCTGGGTATGAACAATGGGCGCCCTACACTATCCACCCTAAACATGGGGAAGATGGCAGTAAAGAGTAAAAGACAGTTGTCTGGGACTTGACTCTTTTCATAAGATAGGTCATCAGCGTGTGATTAAAACAGAAATGTAGAAATTTTTTGCAAATTTATTTAGAAAACAAAAACTGAAATATCACATGGTCATAAGTATTCAGACCCTTTGCTCAGACACTCATATTTAAGTCACATGCTGTCCATTTCCTTGTGATCCTCCTTGAGATGGTTCTACTCCTTCATTGGAGTCCAGCTGTGTTTAATTAAACTGATAGGACTTGATTTGGAAAGGCACACACCTGTCTATATAAGACCTCAAAGCTCACAGTGCATGTCAGACCAAATGAGAATCATGAGCTCAAAGGAACTGCCCAAGGAGCTCAGAGACAGAATTGTGGCAAGGCACAGATCTGGCCAAGGTTACAAAAGAATTTATGCATTACTCAAGGGTCCTAAGAGCACAGTGGCCTCCATAATCCTTAAATGGAAGAAGTTTGGGACCACTAGAAGTCTTCCTAGACCTGGCTGTCCAGCCAAACTGAGCAATTGTGGGAGAATAGCCTTGGTGAGAGAGGTAAAGAAGAACCCCAAAATCACTGTGGCTGAGCTCCAGAGATGCAGTAGGGAGATAGGAGAAAGTTCCACAAAGTCAACTATCACTGCAGCTCTCCACCAGTCGGGCCTTTATGGCAGAGTGGCCCAATGGAAGTCTCTCCTCAGTGCAAGACATATGAAAGCCCGCATAGAGTTTGCTCAAAAACACATGAAGGACTCCCAGACTATGAAAAATAAAATTCTCTGGTCTGATGAGACGAAGATAGAATTTTTTGATGATAATTCTAAGCGGTATGTGTGGAGAAAACCAGGCACTGCTCATCACCTGCCTAATACAATCCCAACAGTGAAACATGATGGAGGCAGCATCATGCTATGGGGGTGTTTTTCAGCTGCAGGGACAGGACAACTGGTTGCAATTGAAGGAAACATGAATGCAGTCAAGTACAGAGATATCCTGGATGAAAACTTCTTCCAGAGTGCTCTGGACCTCAGGCTTGGCCGAAGGTTCACCGTCCAACAAGACAATGACCCTAAGCACACAGCTAAAATAACAAAGGAGTGGCTTCAGAACAACTCTGTGACCATTCTTGACTGGCCCAGCCAGAGCCCTGACCTAAACCCAATTGAGCATCTCTGGAGAGACCTGAAAATGGCTGTCCACCAACGTTCACCATCCAACCTGACGGAACTGGAGAGGATCTGCAAGGAAGAATGGCAGTGGATCCCCAAATCCAGCTGTGAAAAACTTGTTGCATCATTCCCAAGAAGACTCACGGCTGTACTAGCTCAAAAGGGTGCTTCTACTCAATACTGAGCAAAGGGTGTGAATACTTATGCCCGTGTGATATTTCAGGTTTTCTTTTTTAATAAATTTGCAAAAATTTCTACATTTCTGTTTTTTTTCACTCAAGATGGGGTGCAGAGTGGACATTAATGAGAAAAAAATGAACTTTTTAGAATTCACCAAATGGCTGCAATGAAACAGAGTAAACAATTTAAAGGAGTCTGAATACTTTCCGTACCCACTAATTTTTTTAATTGTCAATAGGTAGCTCTCATTAAAGGCAATAAATCAATATCAAATAATTGTTAGCGAAAGTTCAGCAAAAGGAAGCAGCCACAAGTTTATTGCTACGGCTTGTGCTCAGTGTATTTCCATCATATGGTCCATGGGCATCGAGTACAGCAACACGCTGTCATTTCTGAAAGGCACTGTATGTACAGAAGCATGAAATGACGTCAGGAATGAGTAATTCACAAATCATTCATTTACTGAGTAAAAGGCTCAATTCACAGAAATGAAGTATTTAATATAAACCATTCCAATATGGGTAACAGAAAGTAACAATGATGAGGTGCACCTTTGGTCAAAATCAGAGGCTTCGTGTCCCGTTTGCAACAGGCTTGACCTTAAATGTTGCCGAAAGGCAACAAAGGATGACCTTTTGTTGCAAACGGAACACAAGATGGCCGACTTTTGTTGCCGGAATGCAACATTTGTTGCATTTGGGCAACAGGCTTGACCTTGATACATTGGAACTGGACTAAAGAGTCAATATGGTAGTATGACCTTCTGTACTATAGTAATATATAGGGACTGATGGGGGAAATTTGTTTTTTGGCATTTGGGACGCTTACGCACGCGGTGGGATGCGCTAAATTTTTTTCAGGGTTAAGGCAAAATTTTTGCTCGAAACTGCGCGCTCTGCGGCCTGAAATATCGCTCCTGAGGGGGTCTACGCAATAAAAATGCAAAAAAATGTAACATTAGGGTTGGCTAAATCACTTACCTGATTGACCAATAGCCAGCCCTCATTGACTTTTTTGTTGACATTGTGTGTTCTGAGGAAACTCCACCGGGTGGCAATGTTGTCCAACTTTTTAATTTTTTATTTTAGGATTGTAAAAACACCAGATGGCAATGTTTCTCTTTCTAATGTGCACGCAAGCATGAGAGCTGGCTGCTGGTTGTCCTGGATTACCTGCATCCAGCCCTCATATTGGGCATATAATGTATATAGCCAACTCTCAAATTTTTTTTGCTTTAATAACACTAAGGCTATGTAACCACGATGCAGAAATGAAGCATTTTGTTCACGGCTGCCTCTAGTCAGCCCCCCAATTTTTTTTTTCTTTAATAACACAAACACCATGAGGGCTGGCTATCGTGTGTCCACGGCTGCCTCTAGCCAGCCCCCCAATTTTTTTTTTCTTTAATAACACAAACACCATGAGGGCTGGCTATCATGTGTTCACGGATGCCTCTAGCCAGCCCCCCAATTTTTTTTTTTTCTTTAATAACACAAACACCATGAGGGCTGGCTATCGTGTATCCACAGCTACCTCTAGCCAGCCCCCCAATTTTTTTTTTCTTTAATAACACAAGCACCATGAGGGCTGGCTATCGTGTGTCCACGGCTGCCTCTAGCCAGCCCCCCAATTTTTTTTTTCTTTAATAACACAAACACCATGAGGGCTGGCTATCGTGTGTCCACGGCTGCCTCTAGCCAGCCCCCCAATTTTTTTTTTCTTTAATAACACAAACACCATGAGGGCTGGCTATCGTGTGTCCACGGCTGCCTCTAGCCAGCCCCCCAAATATTTTTTTTCTTTAATAACACAAACACCATGAGGGCTGGCTATCGTGTGTTCATGGCTGCCTCTAGCCAGCCCCCCAATTTTTTTTTTCTTTAATAACACAAACACCATGAGGGCTGGCTATCGTGTGTTCACGGATGCCTCTAGCCAGCCCCCTAATTTTTTTTTTCTTTAATAACACAAACACCATGAGGGCTGGCTATCGTGTGTCCACAGCTGCCTCTAGCCAGCCCCCCAATTTTTTTTTTCTTTAATAACACAAACACCATGAGGGCTGGCTATCGTGTGTTCACGGCTGCCTCTAGCCAGCCCCCCAATTTTTTTTTTCTTTAATAACACAAACACCATGAGGGCTGGCTATCGTGTGTTCACGGCTGCCTCTAGCCAGCCCCCCAATTTTTTTTTTCTTTAATAACACAAACACCATGAGGGCTGGCTATCGTGTGTCCACGGCTGCCTCTAGCCAACCCCCAAATTTTTTTTTCTTTAATAACACAAACACCATGAGGGCTGGCTATCGTGTGTCCACGGCTGCCTCTAGCCAGCCCCCCAATTTTTGTTTTTCTTTAATAACACAAACACCATGAGGGCTGGCTATCGTGTGTTCACGGCTGCCTCTAGCCAGCCCCCCAATTTTTTTTTTCTTTAATAACACAAACACCATGAGGGCTGGCTATCGTGTGTTCACGGCTGCCTCTAGCCAGCCCCCCAATTTTTTTTTTTTCTTTAATAACACAAACACCATGAGGGCTGGCTATCGTGTGTTCACGGCTGCCTCTAGCCAGCCCCCCAATTTTTTTTTTCTTTAATAACACAAACACCATGAGGGCTGGCTATCGTGTATCCACGGCTACCTCTAGCCAGCCCCCCAATTTTTTTTTTCTTTAATAACACAAGCACCATGAGGCCTGGCTATCGTGTGTTCACGGCTGCCTCTAGCCAGCCACCCAAATATTTTTTTTCTTTAATAACACAAACACCATGAGGGCTGGCTATCGTGTGTTCACGGCTGCCTCTAGCCAGCCCCCTAATTTTTTTTTTCTTTAATAACACAAACACCATGAGGGCTGGCTATCGTGTGTCCACGGCTGCCTCTAGCCAGCCCCCCAATTTTTTTTTTTCTTTAATAACACAAACACCATGAGGGCTGGCTATCGTGTGTTCACGGCTGCCTCTAGGCAGCCCCCCAATTTTTTTTTTTCTTTAATAACACAAACACCATGAGGGCTGGCTATCGTGTATCCACGGCTACCTCTAGCCAGCCCCCCAATTTTTTTTTTCTTTAATAACACAAGCACCATGAGGGCTGGCTATCGTGTGTCCACGGCTGCCTCTAGCCAGCCCCCCAATTTTTTTTTTCTTTAATAACACAAACACCATGAGGGCTGGCTATCATGTGTCCACGGCTGCCTCTAGCCAGCCCCCCAATTTTTTTTTTCTTTAATAACACAAACACCATGAGGGCTGGCTATCGTGTGTTCACGGCTGCCCCTAGCCAGCCCCCCAATTTTTTTTTTCTTTAATAACACAAACACCATGAGGGCTGGCTATCGTGTGTTCACGGCTGCCTCTAGCCAGCCCCCCAATTTTTTTTTTCTTTAATAACACAAACACCATGAGGGCTCGCTATCATGTGTCCACGGCTGCCTCTAGCCAGCCCCCCAATTTTTTTTTTCTTTAATAACACAAACACCATGAGGGCTGGCTATCGTGTGTTCACGGCTGCCTCTAGCCAGCCCCCCAATTTTTTTTTTCTTTAATAACACAAACACCATGAGGGCTGGCTATTGTGTGTCCACGGCTGCCTCTAGCCAGCCCCCCAATTTTTTTTTTTCTTTAATAACACAAACACCATGAGGGCTGGCTATCGTGTGTTCACGGCTGCCTCTAGCCAGCCCCCCAATTTTTTTTTTCTTTAATAACACAAACACCATGAGGGCTGGCTATCGTGTGTCCACGGCTGCCTCTAGCCAACCCCCAAATTTTTTTTTCTTTAATAACACAAACACCATGAGGGCTGGCTATCGTGTGTCCACGGCTGCCTCTAGCCAGCCTCCCAATTTTTGTTTTTCTTTAATAACACAAACACCATGAGGGCTGGCTATCGTGTGTTCACGGCTGCCTCTAGCCAGCCCCCCAATTTTTTTTTCTTTAATAACACAAACACCATGAGGGCTGGCTATCAGGTGTCCATGGCTGCCTTTAGCCAGCACCCCAATTTTTTTTTTCTTTAATAACACAAACACCATGAGGGCTGGCTATCGTGTGTTCACGGCTGCCTCTAGCCAGCCCCCCAATTTTTTTTTTTTCTTTAATAACACAAACACCATGAGGGCTGGCTATCGTGTGTTCACGGCTGCCTCTAGCCAGCCCCCCAATTTTTTTTTTTCTTTAATAACACAAACACCATGAGGGCTGGCTATCGTGTACCACGGCTACCTCTAGCCAGCCCCCCAATTTTTTTTTTCTTTAATAACACAAGCACCATGAGGCCTGGCTATCGTGTGTCCACGGCTGCCTCTAGCCAGCCCCCCAATTTTTTTTTTCTTTAATAACACAAACACCATGAGGGCTGGCTATCATGTGTCCACGGCTGCCTCTAGCCAGCCCCCCAATTTTTTTTTTCTTTAATAACACAAACACCATGAGGACTGGCTATCGTGTGTTCACGGCTGCCTCTAGCCAGCCCCCCAATTTTTTTTTTCTTTAATAACACAAACACCATGAGGGCTGGCTATCGTGTGTTCACGGCTGCCTCTAGCCAGCCCCCCAATTTTTCTTTTTTCTTTAATAACACAAACACCATGAGGGCTGGCTATCGTGTGTTCACGGCTGCCTCTAGCCAGCCCCCCATTTTTTTTTTTTCTTTAATAACACAAACACCATGAGGGCTGGCTATCGTGTATCCACGGCTACCTCTAGCCAGCCCCCCAATTTTTTTTTTCTTTAATAACACAAGCACCATGAGGCCTGGCTATCGTGTGTCCACGGCTGCCTCTAGCCAGCCCCCCAATTTTTTTTTTCTTTAATAACACAAACACCATGAGGGCTGGCTATCGTGTGTCCACGGCTGCCTCTAGCCAACCCCCAAATTTTTTTTTCTTTAATAACACAAACACCATGAGGGCTGGCTATAGTGTGTCCACGGCTGCCTCTAGCCAGCCCCCCAATTTTTTTTTTCTTTAATAACACAAACACCATGATGGCTGGCTATGAGGAAGGGAGCTATGTCCTTGTAAAGTTAGCTTGTTGTCATGTGGAAAAGAGTTTGAGGGGATTGTGGCCCTGTGGAAATGCTTATGGCCCGGCAGAAGGAGCCAGTGGTCCTGTGGAGAGAGCTGATGGGGTTGAGGCCCTGTGGAAAGGCCTGTGACCCTGTATAGGGGTCCGTTGCCCTGTGGAGAGAGCTGTAGGGGCTCGTGCCCTATGGAAATGACTATGGCCATGTAGACAGGCCTTCTGGCCTTGAAGAGGGGGCTTGTGCCTTGCAGACGGGCCTTGTGTCTCTGTGGAGAGAGCTAAAGGGGGCAGTGGCGGTGCAGAAAGTGCATTTCGCCCTGTTGATGGGAGCTATGGCCCGGTAAAGAGAGCTTGTTGTCCTGTGGAGAAGAGTTGGAGGGGCTTGTGGCACTGTGGAAAGGCCTGTGGCCCAGTAGGAGCCTGTGGTCCTGTGGAGACAGCTGAAGGGGTTGAGGCCCTGTGGAAAGGCCTGTGACCCTGTATAGGGGTCTGTGGCCCCGCAGAGGGGCATGTGGCGATGTAAAGAGAGCTGGAGGGAGTTGTGGCCTAAGGAAAAGGCCATGTGGAGCGGGCTGGAGAGGCCTGTGGAAGGCTCTGGAGTAAGATTTGAGCCTATGAAGTCCTTTGCAGTAAACAACATGCAACATGATTGCCTGTGGAGAGAGCTGGAGGGGCTTGTGGCACTATGGAAAGGCCTGTGGCCCAGTAGGAGCCTGTGGTCCTGTGGAGAGAGCTGAAGGTGTTGTGGCCCTGTGGAAAGGCCTGTGACCCTGTATAGGGGTCCGTTGCCCTGTGGAGAGAGCTGGAGGGGCTCGTGCCGTATGGAAATGACTATAGCCATGTAGAAAGGCCCTTTGGCCTTGAAGAGGGCGCTTGTGCCCTGCAGACGGGCCCTGTGACTCTGTGGAGAGAGCTGTTGGGAGTTGTAGCCGTGTGGAAAGTGCATTTGGCCCTGTGGAGGTGAGCTATGGCCCTGTAAAGAGAGCTTCTTGTCCTGTGGAGAGAGCTGGAGGGTGTTGTGGCCCTGTGGAAAGGTCTGTGGCCCTATGGATAGGACCTTTAGCCTTGTGGAAAGGGCTGTGGCCCTGTGGTGAGAGCTGGAAGGAGTTGTGGGCTGTGGAAAAGCCTGTGGTCCTGTGGAGACAGCTGAAGGGGTTGAGGCCCTGTGGAAAGGCCTGTGACCCTGTATAGGGGTCTGTGGCCCCGCAGAGGGGCATGTGGCGATGTAAAGAGAGCTGGAGGGAGTTGTGGCCTGAGGAAAAGGCCATGTGGAGCGGGCTGGAGAGGCCTGTGGAAGGCTCTGGAGTAAGATTTGAGCCTATGAAGTCCTTTGCAGTAAACAACATGCAACATGATTGCCTGTGGAGAGAGCTGGAGGGGCTTGTGGCACTGTGGAAAGGCCTGTGGCCCAGTAGGAGCCTGTGGTCCTGTGGAGAGAGCTGAAGGTGTTGTGGCCCTGTGGAAAGGCCTGTGATCCTGTATAGGGGTCTGTTGCCCTGTGGAGAGAGCTGGAGGGGCTCGTGCCCTATGGAAATGACTATGGCCATGTAGAAAGGCCTTTTGGCCTTGAAGAGGGGGCTTGTGCCCTGCAGACGGGCCCTGTGACTCTGTGGAGAGAGCTGTTGGGAGTTGTGGCCGTGTGGAAAGTGCATTTGGCCCTGTGGAGGTGAGCTATGGCCCTGTAAAGAGAGCTTCTTGTCCTGTGGAGAGAGCTGGAGGGTGTTGTGGCCCTGTGGAAAGGTATGTGGCCCTATGGATAGGCCCTTTAGCCTTGTGGAAAGGGCTGTGGCCCTGTGGTGAGAGCTGGAAGGAGTTGTGGGCTGTGGAAAAGCCTGTGGTCCTGTGGAGACAGCTGAAGGGGTTGAGGCCCTGTGGAAAGGCCTGTGACCCTGTATAGGGGTCTGTGGCCCCGCAGCGGGGCATGTGGCGATGTAAAGAGAGCTGGAGGGAGTTGTGGCCTGAGGAAAAGGCCATGTGGAGCGGGCTGGAGAGGCCTGTGGAAGGCTCTGGAGTAAGATTTGAGCCTATGAAGTCCTTTGCAGTAAACAACATGCAACATGATTGCCTGTGGAGAGAGCTGGAGGGGCTTGTGGCACTGTGGAAAGGCCTGTGGCCCAGTAGGAGCCTGTGGTCCTGTGGAGAGAGCTGAAGGTGTTGTGGCCCTGTGGAAATGCCTGTGATCCTGAATAGGGGTCTGTTGCCCTGTGGAGAGAGCTGGAGGGGCTCGTGCCCTATGGAAATGACTATGGCCATGTAGAAAGGCCTTTTGGCCTTGAAGAGGGGGCTTGTGCCCTGCAGACCGGCCCTGTGACTCTGTGGAGAGAGCTGTTGGGAGTTGTGGCCGTGTGGAAAGTGCATTTGGCCCTGTGGAGGTGAGCTATGGCCCTGTAAAGAGAGCTTCTTGTCCTGTGGAGAGAGCTGGAGGGTGTTGTGGCCCTGTGGAAAGGTATGTGGCCCTATGGATAGGCCCTTTAGCCTTGTGGAAAGGGCTGTGGCCCTGTGGTGAGAGCTGGAAGGAGTTGTGGGCTGTGGAAAAGCCTGTGGTCCTGTGGAGACAGCTGAAGGGGTTGAGGCCCTGTGGAAAGGCCTGTGACCCTGTATAGGGGTCTGTGGCCCCGCAGAGGGGCATGTGGTGATGTAAAGAGAGCTGGAGGGAGTTGTGGCCTGAGGAAAAGGCCATGTGGAGCGGGCTGGAGAGGCCTGTGGAAGGCTCTGGAGTAAGATTTTAGCCTATGAAGTCCTTTGCAGTAAACAACATGCAACATGATTGCCTGTGGAGAGAGCTGGAGGGGCTTGTGGCACTGTAGAAAGGCCTGTGGCCCAGTAGAAGTCTGTGGTCCTGTGGAGAGAGCTGAAGGTGTTGTGGCCCTGTGGAAAGGCCTGTGATACTGTATAGGGGTCTGTTGCCCTGTGGAGAGAGCTGGAGGGGCTCGTGCCCTATGGAAATGACTATGGCCATGTAGAAAGGCCTTTTGGCCTTGAAGAGGGGGCTTGTGCCCTGCAGACGGGCCCTGTGACTCTGTGGAGAGAGCTGTTGGGAGTTGTGGCCGTGTGGAAAGTGCATTTGGCCCTGTGGAGGTGAGCTATGGCCCTGTAAAGAGAGCTTCTTGTCCTGTGGAGAGAGCTGGAGGGTGTTGTGGCCCTGTGGAAAGGTATGTGGCCCTATGGATAGGCCCTTTAGCCTTGTGGAAAGGGCTGTGGCCCTGTGGTGAGAGCTGGAAGGAGTTGTGGGCTGTGGAAAAGCCTGTGGTCCTGTGGAGACAGCTGAAGGGGTTGAGGCCTGTGGAAAGGCCTGTGACCCTGTATAGGGGTCTGTGGCCCCGCAGAGGGGCATGTGGCGATGTAAAGAGAGCTGGAGGGAGTTGTGGCCTGAGGAAAAGGCCATGTGGAGCGGGCTGGAGAGGCCTGTGGAAGGCTCTGGAGTAAGATTTGAGCCTATGAAGTCCTTTGCAGTAAACAACATGCAACATGATTGCCTGTGGAGAGAGCTGGAGGGGCTTGTGGCACTATGGAAAGGCCTGTGGCCCAGTAGGAGCCTGTGGTCCTGTGGAGAGAGCTGAAGGTGTTGTGGCCCTGTGGAAAGGCCTGTGACCCTGTATAGGGGTCCGTTGCCCTGTGGAGAGAGCTGGAGGGGCTCGTGCCGTATGGAAATGACTATAGCCATGTAGAAAGGCCTTTTGGCCTTGAAGAGGGCGCTTGTGCCCTGCAGACGGGCCCTGTGACTCTGTGGAGAGAGCTGTTGGGAGTTGTAGCCGTGTGGAAAGTGCATTTGGCCCTGTGGAGGTGAGCTATGGCCCTGTAAAGAGAGCTTCTTGTCCTGTGGAGAGAGCTGGAGAGTGTTGTGGCCCTGTGGAAAGGTATGTGGCCCTATGGATAGGCCCTTTAGCCTTGTGGAAAGGGCTGTGGCCCTGTGGTGAGAGCTGGAAGGAGTTGTGGGCTGTGGAAAAGCCTGTGGTCCTGTGGAGACAGCTGAAGGGGTTGAGGCCCTGTGGAAAGGCCTGTGACCCTGTATAGGGGTCTGTGGCCCCGCAGAGGGGCATGTGGCGATGTAAAGAGAGCTGGAGGGAGTTGTGGCCTGAGGAAAAGGCCATGTGGAGCGGGCTGGAGAGGCCTGTGGAAGGCTCTGGAGTAAGATTTGAGCCTATGAAGTCCTTTGCAGTAAACAACATGCAACATGATTGCCTGTGGAGAGAGCTGGAGGGGCTTGTGGCACTATGGAAAGGCCTGTGGCCCAGTAGGAGCCTGTGGTCCTGTGGAGAGAGCTGAAGGTGTTGTGGCCCTGTGGAAAGGCCTGTGACCCTGTATAGGGGTCCGTTGCCCTGTGGAGAGAGCTGGAGGGGCTCGTGCCGTATGGAAATGACTATAGCCATGTAGAAAGGCCTTTTGGCCTTGAAGAGGGCGCTTGTGCCCTGCAGACGGGCCCTGTGACTCTGTGGAGAGAGCTGTTGGGAGTTGTAGCCGTGTGGAAAGTGCATTTGGCCCTGTGGAGGTGAGCTATGGCCCTGTAAAGAGAGCTTCTTGTCCTGTGGAGAGAGCTGGAGGGTGTTGTGGCCCTGTGGAAAGGTATGTGGCCCTATGGATAGGCCCTTTAGCCTTGTGGAAAGGGCTGTGGCCCTGTGGTGAGAGCTGGAAGGAGTTGTGGGCTGTGGAAAAGCCTGTGGTCCTGTGGAGACAGCTGAAGGGGTTGAGGCCCTGTGGAAAGGCCTGTGACCCTGTATAGGGGTCTGTGGCCCCGCAGAGGGGCATGTGGCGATGTAAAGAGAGCTGGAGGGAGTTGTGGCCTGAGGAAAAGGCCATGTGGAGCGGGCTGGAGAGGCCTGTGGAAGGCTCTGGAGTAAGATTTGAGCCTATGAAGTCCTTTGCAGTAAACAACATGCAACATGATTGCCTGTGGAGAGAGCTGGAGGGGCTTGTAGCACTGTGGAAAGGCCTGTGGCCCAGTAGGAGCCTGTGGTCCTGTGGAGAGAGCTGAAGGTGTTGTGGCCCTGTGGAAAGGCTTGTGACCCTGTATAGGGGTCCGTTGCCCTGTGGAGAGAGCTGGAGGGGCTCGTGCCGTATGGAAATGACTATAGCCATGTAGAAAGGCCTTTTGGCCTTGAAGAGGGCGCTTGTGCCCTGCAGACGGGCCCTGTGACTCTTTGGAGAGAGCTGTTGGGAGTTGTAGCCGTGTGGAAAGTGCATTTGGCCCTGTGGAGGTGAGCTATGGCCCTGTAAAGAGAGCTTCTTGTCCTGTGGAGAGAGCTGGAGGGTGTTGTGGCCCTGTGGAAAGGTCTGTGGCCCTATGGATAGGCCCTTTAGCCTTGTGGAAAGGGCTGTGGCCCTGTGGTGAGAGCTGGAAGGAGTTGTGGGCTGTGGAAAAGCCTGTGGTCCTGTGGAGACAGCTGAAGGGGTTGAGGCCCTGTGGAAAGGCCTGTGACCCTGTATAGGGGTCTGTGGCCCCGCAGAGGGGCATGTGGCGATGTAAAGAGAGCTGGAGGGAGTTGTGGCCTGAGGAAAAGGCCATGTGGAGCGGGCTGGAGAGGCCTGTGGAAGGCTCTGGAGTAAGATTTGAGCTATGAAGTCCTTTGCAGTAAACAACATGCAACATGATTGCCTGTGGAGAGAGCTGGAGGGGCTTGTGGCACTGTAGAAAGGCCTGTGGCCCAGTAGGAGCCTGTGGTCCTGTGGAGAGAGCTGAAGGTGTTGTGGCCCTGTGGAAAGGCCTGTGATCCTGTATAGGGGTCTGTTGCCCTGTGGAGAGAGCTGGAGGGGCTCGTGCCCTATGGAAATGACTATGGCCATGTAGAAAGGCCTTTTGGCCTTGAAGAGGGGGCTTGTGCCCTGCAGACGGGCCCTGTGACTCTGTGGAGAGAGCTGTTGGGAGTTGTGGCCGTGTGGAAAGTGCATTTGGCCCTGTGGAGGTGAGCTATGGCCCTGTAAAGAGAGCTTCTTGTCCTGTGGAGAGAGCTGGAGGGTGTTGTGGCCATGTGGAAAGGTCTGTGGCCCTATGGATAGGCCCTTTGGCCTTGTGGAAGGGGCTGTGGCCCTGTGGTGAGAGGTGGAAGGAGTTGTGGGCTGTGGAAAAGCCTGTGGTCCTGTGGAGACAGCTGAAGGGGTTGAGGCCCTGTGGAAAGGCCTGTGACCCTGTATAGGGGTCTGTGGCCCCGCAGAGGGGCATGTAGCGATGTAAAGAGAGCTGGAGGGAGTTGTGGCCTGAGGAAAAGGCCATGTGGAGCGGGCTGGAAAGGCCTGTGGAAGGCTCTGGAGTAAGATTTGGGCCTATGAAGTCCTTTGCAGTAAACAGTATGCAACATGATTGCCTGTGGAGAGAGCTGGAGGGGCTTGTGGCACTGTAGAAAGGCCTGTGGCCCAGTAGGAGCCTGTGGTCCTGTGGAGAGAGCTGAAGGTGTTGTGGCCCTGTGGAAAGGCCTGTGACCCTGTATAGGGGTCCGTTGCCCTGTGGAGAGAGCTGGAGGGGCTCGTGCCCTATGGAAATGACTATGGCCATGTAGAAAGGCCTTTTGGCCTTGAAGAGGGGGCTTGTGCCCTGCAGACGGGCCTTGTGTCTCTGTGGAGAGAGCTAAAGGGGGCTGTGTCCATGCAGAAAGTGCATGTGGAGGGGAGCTATGGCCCGGTAAAGAGAGCTTGTTGTCCTGCGGAGAAGAGTTGGAGGGGATTGTGGCCCTGTGGAAAGGCTTGTAGCCCGGCAGGAGGCAGCGGTCCTGTGGAGAGAGCTGAAGGGGTTGAGGCCCTGTGGAAAGGCATGTGACGCTGTATAGGGGTCTGTGGCCCCGCAGAGGGGCATGTGGCGATGTAAAGAGAGCTGGAGGGAGTTGTGGCCTGAGGAAAAGGCCATGTGGAGTGGGCTGGAGGGGCCTGTGGAAGGCTCTGGAGTAAGATTTGGGCCTATGAAGTCCTCTGCAGTAAACAACATGCAACATGATTGCCTGTGGAGAGAGCTGAAGGTTTTGTGGCCCTGTGGAAAGGCCTGTGACCCTGTACAGGGGTCCGTTGCCCTGTGGAGAGAGCTGGAGGTGCTTGTGCCCTATGGGAATGACTATGGCCATGTAGAAAGGCCTTTTGGCTTTGAAGAGGGGGCTTGTGCCCTGCAGACGGGCCCTGTGACACTGTGGAGAGGGCTGTTAGGAGTTGTGGCCGTGTGGAAAGTGCATTTGGCCCTGTGGAGGTGAGCTATGGCCCTGTAAAGAGAGCTTCTTGTCCTGTGGAGAGAGCTGGAGGGTGTTGTGGCCCTGTGGAAAGGTCTGTGGCCCTATGAATAGGCCCTTTAGCCTTGTGGAAGGGGCTGTGGCCCTGTGGTGAGAGGTGGAAGGAGTTGTGGGCTGTGGAAAAGCCTGTGGTCCTGTGGAGACAGCTGAAGGGGTTGAGGCCCTGTGGAAAGGCCTGTGACCCTGTATAGGGGTCTGTGGCCCCGCAGAGGGGCATGTGGCGATGTAAAGAGAGCTGGAGGGAGTTGTGGCCTGAGGAAAAGGCCATGTGGAGCGGGCTGGAGAGGCCTGTGGAAGGCTCTGGAGTAAGATTTGGGCCTATGAAGTCCTTTGCAGTAAACATGCAACATGATTGCCTGTGGAGAGAACTGGAGGGGCTTGTGGCACTGTGGAAAGGCCTGTGGCCCAGTAGGAGCCTGTGGTCCTGTGGAGAGAGCTGAAGGTGTTGTGGCCCTGTGGAAAGGCCTGTGACCCTGTATAGAGGTCCGTTGCCCTGTGGAGAGAGCTGGAGGGGCTTGTGCCCTATGGAAATGACTATGGCCCTGTAGAAAGGCCTTTTGGCCTTGAAGAGGGGGCTTGTGCCCTGCAGACGGGCCTTGTGTCTCTGTGGAGAGAGCTAAAGGGGGCTGTGGCCATGCAGAAAGTGCATTTGGCCCTGTGGAGGGGAGCTATGGCCCGGTAAAGAGAGCTTGTTGTCCTGTGGAGAAGAGTTGGAGGGGATTGTGGCCCTGTGGAAAGACCTGTGACCCTGTATAGGGGTCCGTTGCCCTGTGGAGAGAGCTGGAGGGGCTCGTGCCCTATGTAAATGACTATGGCCATGTAGAAAGGCCTTTTGGCCTTGAAGAGGGGGCTTGTGCCCTGCAGACGGGCCCTGTGACTCTGTGGAGAGAGCTGTTGGGAGTTGTGGCCGTGTGGAAAGTGCTTTTGGCCCTGTGGAGGTGAGCTATGGCCCTGTAAAGAGAGTTTCTTGTCCTGTGGAGAGAGCTGGAGGGTGTTGTGGCCCTGTGGAAAGGTCTGTGGCCCTATGGATACGCCCTTTAGCCCTGTGGAAGGGGCTGTGGCCCTGTGGTGAGAGCTGGAAGGAGTTGTGGGCTGTGGAAAAGCCTGTGGTCCTGTGGAGACAGCTGAAGGGGTTGAGGCCCTGTGGAAAGGCCTGTGACCCTGTATAGGTGTCTGTGGCCCCGCTGAGGAGCATGTGGCGATGTAAAGAGAGCTGGAGGGAGTTGTGTCCTGACGAAAAGGCCATGTGGAGCGGGCTGGAGGGGCCTTTCGAAGGCTCTGGAGTAAGATTTGGGCCTATGAAGTCCTTTGCAGTAAACAACATGCAACATGATTGCCTGTGGAGAGAGCTGGAGGGGCTTGTGGCACTGTGGAAAGGCCTGTGGCCCAGTAGGAGCCTGTGGTCATGTGGAGAGAGCTGAAGGTGTTGTGGCCCTGTGGAAAGGCCTGTGACCCTGTATAGGGGTCCGTTGCCCTGTGGAGAGAGCTGGAGGGGCTCGTGCCCTATGGAAATGACTATGGCCATGTAGAAAGGCCTTTTGGCCTTGAAGAGGGGGCTTGTGCCCTGCAGACGGGCCTTGTGTCTCTGTGGAGAGAGCTAAATGGGGCTGTGTCCATGCAGAAAGTGCATTTGGCCCTGTGGAGGGGAGCTATGGCCCTGTAATGAGAGCTTGTTGTCCTGTGGAGAAGAGTTGGAGGGGATTGTGGCCCTGTGGAAATGCTTGTGGCCCGGCAGAAGGAGCCTATGGTACTGTGGAGAGAGTTGAAGGGGTTGTTTGCCCGCAGAGGGGCATGTAGTGATGTAAAGAGAGCTGGAGGGAGTTTTGCTCTGCTAAAAAAGGCCATGTGGAGTGGGCTGGAGGGGCCTGTGGAAGGCTCTGGAGTAAGATTGGGGCCTATGAAGTCTTTTGCAGTAAACAACATGCAACATGATTGCCTGTGGAAAGAGCTGGAGGGGCTTGTGGCACTGTGTAAAGGCCTGTGGCCCGGTAGGAGCCTGTGGTCCTGTGGAGAGAGCTGAAGGGGCTTGTGGCCCTGTGGAAAGGCCTGTGACCCTGTATAGTGGTCTGTTGCCCTGTGGAGAGAGCTGGAGGGGCTTGTGGACCTGAGGAAAGGGCCTATGGCCCTGTGGAGAGAGCTGAAGGTGGGTGCGGCCCTGTGGAAAGGCCTGTGACCCTGAAGAGGGATCTGTGGCCCTTCAAATGGGCCTGTTGCCCTGTGGAGAGAGCTGGAGTGGGTTATGGCCCTGTGGAAATGCCTATGGCACTGCGGAAAGGGACCTCTGGCCCTTTGCAAAGGGTCATTGGCCTTGTGGAGTGGGCTATTGCCCTGTTGACGGGCCTGTGGCCCTGTGTGATTGTTGATAGCCTGACAAATCATCCAATAAAAACTTGCATATTTTTCAAGGATCCTGTAGCTTAAAGATGTTTCCTGACAATTCACTTTAATGTTCAGGAAGCATCCTACAGGAACAAGATTCTTAAAAAATACACAAGTGTTAAACACTGTGTAGCTTTGTGGTTACTTACCAATTAATCTTCTCTGCTGCAACTTGAGTAGTGCTTCTTACCTTTGACCTACAGGAAGAGGTGTGCATGAGAGAGAGTCATTGAGAGGCACATAGAGGCAAAGAGGGGAGCAAAGGGGCAAAGGTAGGCACATAGAGGGATGCAAAAGGTAAATAGAAGCACAGGGAGGGACAGAGAGGCACAGAGACCGATAGAGAGCCACAGATGGGCAAAGACAGAGATTGAGAGGCTCGTGAAGGCACAGAGACAAAAAAAGGCACTTTGGATGGAAAGAAAGCACCAGAGAGAGAGCATGCGAGAGAGTGGTGCAATGGGGAGAGATCAAAAGTGAGCGCCAGTGATGCACTGGAGACTGAGAGAGCACAAAAGAGAGCACTGCACTATAAAGACAGAGGAGTGCCAGAGAGCGGTGCAGTAGGGAGAAAGAGAACACATCAGAGAGTGGTGCACTGGAAAGAGAGTGAAAGAGCACCAGAGAGCATTGCACTGGAGAGAGAGAAAGAGAGAGAGACAGAAAGCAGTGTGCCAGTGTAAAAGGGCACCAGAGAGTGATGCACTGACTGGACAAATGGTCATTTTTATAGGCAGTTCTACATGTCGTGTTGCTGGACAGCTGGGGGTCATGCTTACCGTTGTTAGGGATGGTAATATATTCTGCTTCCCTAGGCCTGATTTCCAGGGACTGCACTGCTCTGACTGGCAGGAGCACTTTTATGGCTACCTGACCTTTAAATTATTATGGATTCTAGTAATACTGACAAAGCATTAGACTAAACGGCTCAGAAACCTGACGGTAGTAAATGATTGTGCCATTTGAACAGTTGTCAGAATTGTTTCATCATAGCCATAGGACTTCCACTTTATATTTATCTTTAAAATAGTTATTAAAAGGACTCTGTCACCAGGTTTTTGACATCCCATCGGACAGCAGCATAATGTAGAGATAGAAATCCTGATCCAGCAATGTTTCACTTACTGAGCTCCTTGCTGTCATTTTGATAAAATTACTGTTTTCTCTGTTGCAGATTTGGCAGCTCCCAAGTATGACTGGACTACTGGAGTAGTGCTCTAATGATAATCTCCAGATGATTTAACAGTGTTTTAATGCAAACTACACTGAGCAGCCTAGTAAGTGATATATCACTGGAATAAAGATGTCTGTGTCCACATTATGGTGCGCTCAGATGAGATGGCTAAAACCTGGTGACAGAATCCCTTTAACACTAATACAAACAGTACAAATGTTTATAATAAAGAAAATCTTCTCCCATTGCTTCGAGGGCCCCGTTCACCTGGAATTGTAGAACAACCTAGAATAGAAAAGAAACAAATAAAACATGAATTCAGAAACTTTAACAAGACCGGAACTTTAGTCTCCGAAACGCCTCATTCTTTCTTGGGAGCTGATCACTGCCGTCTTCTTAATCTCTTTAAAGGAAAGAAGGGGAATACATATGTTAAAACCGAAATGTTTATTGTTCAAGGACAATGTGAATGAGTATATTGACCAATTACCCTGGGTGTTTCCTTTTCCTCAACTGCATCCCTGTCTTCATGGACCTTGTTGTGACCCTAGGTTCGATTGGTGCTCTCCGCCTGATATAAATAATAACATTACATTTTCTGGGCACTTAGAGTGGTATAAGGATATCTTCTATCAATCCTAAAAGTTTAGGCATCGAGGTTTGTTCTGCGATGGAGATATCATCAATAAACGCCTGTAATATACCCTTCCGCATACTGTCTACAAGTGGCCGCTACTGAGAGCACTTTGCCTGGGTATAGGTGCTGAGGATGCTCAGAAGAACAAGTCATTGTCCATAACATCACAAGCTATGTACAGTTTGCCAACTCCTACTAGCTTGCTTGATTTAATAATATACCCACCTTTGAGTCTTAGTATTTAAATTTGACACACCGAGGTCCTCTGTTTCACCCTGGGCACTGTAGTCTTCAGCTTGCTGGACCATTTGCTCCTCTTCTCCATTGCTCTCTTCTGCTTCTCTTTAGGGGAGATAGAAAACAGAATATTACATTTTATCAACAATTTGGTGAAATAGATCATAACTGCTTTGCAATAAATTACCTTGAGCTGCTGGGTTGAGGTTGATTTTCCGATGATTTCCCTGCTGCCAAGACCAGTGTGTATGCTTGGCAGAGGTCTCCTAACGTTTTTTCTCTGTAATTCCTCTCTGCTGTCATGTTGGAATGACTGAGATATTTGGAGAAAAGATACCTCTGTGTCTCTGTTAAATGTGACACGGTCCATGTTTCACAAGTTTTTCTTGCCACCTGACTAGAGATGGATTTAAGTTTGTACCTAGATAGCAATAGAGTAGATCATAAATACATGGCACAACATCTAATATGTAGGATTTTTAACTTTTAAGACTTACTTCTTCTGGTAGCGATGAAGGTCGGTGGATACATTATATATCTGTCTTCCTGTAGTCGATAAGAAGAATTTATCTGGACTGTCTTTTTTGGCCAGCACCCGTCTCACTTTTTTAAAGTAGATGTTAAACCACTGTAAATAAACAAAACAAAAAACAGTAAACCACTTAATAAAAATTGAGTTGGGCCCTTCAATATTAAGATAAGAAAATTTGAAATAGACTAAATTAATTACTGGAGTCAATGACCGCACCAACGTGAGGGAGGGATGTGCCTAACCAGGAGAGCGAAACCTACAGACTAAAAGGGCAGTATCTCTCCTCCGCCTCAGTTGGATTTCAGAGCATGATAGGAACCACACAATCTAAATATATAGAAAAGTCACCTCACACCAAACATATGTCAGACTATAAACTGCCCACCATTCATTTAAAGTGCAGAACATCTGTGATAAGGGAGAGCATATCTGTTCCTACTGATAATGCATTCTGGATGCTGCTGCAACAAGCATTATTGTTAAGAAAATGCACTATTCTGGACACCGATACTATGGTTTAGCATCCTGGATACTGCAGGGAAATAAGGGAAAGACTCCCAACACACCTGCATGAGGATGTAGCACCAAGTTGTCCTGTAAAATCTGGTTAAAGGGAGGATCTACTAAAAGGGACAGAATGCCACTAATCCTACGGGTTGAAGTCATGACAACTAACAGATCCCTCTCTAATGTGGGTGCCATCGTAGTGACAGGAACATCTTACCTTTTCTTCTTCTTCAGTAAGCACAAAACAGGCTACTTGGTGGGCAGCAGTCTTATGGGATTTAACTCCGACAATTATTAGCTGTTCATTTTGATAGATGTGACGCATCCTCTCTGTCCACTCAGAAACCTGTGAGTCAAGACATGGGAAAGTTAGATAGACATGTGGCTTTAAATCAGGATAATGAGTAGGTTGTTACTTACCGTCATGTTTCTGACAACTCCTGGTCTTTGTAAGTGTTTTAGTATGATTAAGGCCTCAAGGTAATAGAGAATCTCCAACTGATGCACTTCATTTCGGGATCCTCCTTGGACATCCTCGATGGCTTGCAGGAAAGCTGGCTTTGCAACGGTCAGGATCTCCTGGCATTGCTGAGGTGTTTTGTCCAATTTATGCAACTCCAGGTACCTAAGAGAAAGATTAATAAATGTGACTGATAGGTGAGGCCTATTTTTAAGTCATGTATGAAAAATCCTGGCGGGAGAGAGAAAAGAGAAAAAATAATAATTGTGCATACATCTGAAAGGATAAAAATTAGCTGACATACCTTTTGCTGACAACTTCTTTTGCAACTCCCTTGGAAAATTTCTTCTGAATATCCGCACTCACATACTGGAAATACTTCATTGCCTTGAAGAGTTTTTCATTTTTATCGCGTAAATTGGTTGCAAATAGTTGATAATGTACAAATTTCCGGACATTCTTAATGTAGTTGGTGACAGTTTGGTTGCACAGACCGAGATCTTGAAGGTTTTTGAAAAATAAATGGGCGTTTTCAATCTTTGTCGCAAAGTTGAGGCTCACACGGCGTTTGTTCATAAAGTATAAAAACCTTGACACATTTTCAACAATTTGTTTGTATCTTTCCAGCTTGCAATGGTTCTGCAAATAAGAGGAAAAACCTTTTAATATTGGATGAGACAGAGAATGGTGATCATAATAACCTGCATCTTTCATTTTGATCCTCTTGTCAACAGTCCATTTCTGGCTTGTCATCCTACAAATTTGGAAGAAAGAACAACAGGTCAGAGTAGAAACAAATTAGAACTTTGAGAAAAATACTGTGTAAGCATATACAGCATATATATAGTGACGTCCTGCCAATGGCAGTAGACTATGCAGCCGCTATGGGGCCTGTGAGTCCAGGGTTCCCTGTAACGACGCATTCATGGGGCCCTCACCCAGTGGAAGAATCTGGGGAAATGTCGGGGACCTTGACAGCTGGGGGTTCCACTCACCGTTGTCAGGGGTGGTAAACATTTCTGTGTCCCCAGGCCCGATTTCTGTGGACCCCAGTGCTCTGACTGGCAGCAGCACTTTGCTGGCTGCCTGCCCTTTATACGCAGCATCCACTGCTGAACACTGCGTGTTCTGAAGTTCATCTTTGGGTAAAGCTAGTACATCATCCTCTACTGGCCCACAGATGAAAATCGTAATGGCAGTGCATTTTAGTATGCCCCGCCAAAGCTGTGTGCCCCACAGAGCTGTCTGTGTGTAGGGCACTTTTTTGGCATCCTGTTTTATGGCTGCAATGGAAGGGAAATCTATTGCCTAAAATAGGAGAAAAAATTACTTTGTAAGGGCTGTAAAGTTGTGGGATATGCTATTAATTGTCCCAGTTAAACATTATTTGTATTGTTTTTTTGCTCAATATATATATATATAAATATATATATA
The DNA here is from genome assembly GCF_046119375.1 of Phyllobates terribilis. Taxonomy (NCBI): domain Eukaryota; kingdom Metazoa; phylum Chordata; class Amphibia; order Anura; family Dendrobatidae; genus Phyllobates; species Phyllobates terribilis. The sequence continues at coordinate 273,503 of NW_027363342.1, forward strand.
TATATATATATATATAGATATATATATATAGATATATATATATAGATATATATAGATATGTATATATATATAAAAGCATGATGAGTGAGAATGACCTCGGCCTGTCTTCATCTGTTTGGCTGGTATTTTCCTCTCTTTCTCTGGTCTCTGGTTGTTGATCGGCTTCACTGTCGGATGTTTCAGAGGATGTATAGTCTTCTGCAGCTGAAAGATGCACCAATTCAGGATTTGATATGGCTCGGCGTGCCGATGTGCCAGTTGATGTAGATGGCTTCTCATCTTCAACAGTCCTGTAAATTATAAAAATCCTTAGTAATAACGTGAAGTACAATCTTGAGTAGGCCAGCAGTGTTGACAATTTTTTAAAGTGGCCTAAAAGCCAGGATGTGCTGAGGCCAAGGCAATGTTTGAGCAAGGGATTAAAGTAAATTCCTTGTATAAATTTACACTGACCTGTAGACATCATAATCCTCTGGGACGGGCGGCTCTTCCTCTGTGACGGACGGCTCTTCCACTGTGACGGGCGGCTCTTCCTCTGTGACGGACGGCTCTTCCTCTGTGACGGACGGCTCTTCCTCTGGGACGGGCGGCTCTTCCTCTGGGACGGGCGGCTCTTCCTCTGGGACGGGCGGCTCTTCCTCTGGGACGGGCGGCTCTTCCTCTGGGACGGGCGGCTCTTCCTCTGGGACGGGCGGCTCTTCCACTGTGACGGGCGGCTCTTCCTCTGGGATGGACGGCTCTTCCACTGTGACGGACGGCTCTTCCTCTGGGACGGGCGGCTCTTCCTCTGGGACGGGCGGCTCTTCCTCTGGGACGGGCGGCTCTTCCACTGTGACGGGCGGCTCTTCCTCTGTGACGGACGGCTCTTCCTCTGTGACGGACAGCTCTTCCTCTGGGACGGGCGGCTCTTCCACTGTGACGGACAGCTCTTCCTCTGGGACGGGCGGCTCTTCCTCTGGGACGGGCGGCTCTTCCTCTGGGACGGGCGGCTCTTCCTCTGGGACGGGCGACTCCTCCTCGATGACTGTAGACATTTCCTCCTCAACAGGCAGCACTTCCTCCTCATTAGGCAGCTCTTGCTCACTGGCTGTCAGCTCCTCCTGCACAGGTGATGCCCCCTCATCTTCAACAATCCTGTAAATATAAAATACACGTGATTATTTGGCATAGTTCAGAACATATATGCAAATCTATAAAGCTTACACAAGTATGAACATCAGTATTCAAAGAATAAGATGCTAGTGGGGCATACCTGGCCATAGTTGGTTTCTCGGGTACTATAAACCCTCTGTCCTCCAGGAAGGAGATAAGATCGTCCTTTGTAGTGATCTCTGGAATCTTGTCATAAGGGATATATGTTCCTTTTGTTGCAATTGCTATCAGTGAGTTTCTAGATTCTTTCACTAGCGCATCCTTCTCCTCTTGTGTACAGCATCTAAGGCATTGTCGTGTAAGGTGCTGTGGCAGTTGAGTAAATGCTTTGTAACATAGTGGACATGTCTTCAGCATCCTGAAGCCGCTGTAAAAAAGAAAAATGGAAGATCAGGAACAATATCAGTGAGAATCTAGCTTTTCCACCCACTAATATCAACCAGCATTTTTTATGTTTCAGCAGGATAACTGGATTTCAAAAATCTGATTTTTTTTTACAACAAATACACAGCTCATGAGAAAAGGCACGTCTCATCATTGCCATAGATTTTTTTAAAAAGATGAGGGCTGGCTCTAGAGTGTATTTTGACCACCAATAGCCAGCCCTCATTTTTGGTCACAAAAACGGACAAACGTACACAATTTTTTAAGGAGCAATTGTTTAGCACAAGTTAATGCACTTTTATAGCATACTACACAAATTGTGGCAATATTGTGCACATAACACATGCGGTTTTTTATCATATGCATGTTCCTAGATCTTGCACAAATCTGAGGTTTTGCAAGAATTATTTAGATTGACAAAGATACCGTGCAAAAAATTAATGTGGTATTGACTATGCAAATGCTTATACAGTTTTGCACATGACCGGCACTCATTTATCAGTCAAAAAGGAGAAAAAACGAGTGAGCGAGCAAGTACATATACAGTTTAAAGCCTTTTCACACTGCAAACTTTGAAAGATACAGAAAGACCGCGCCAAAAACATAAACCCTTTCTGTGACTGAGCCTGAACAATTGCAAGCCTTAACATGATGTTATAATACACTTTCACACCGCAATCCTTCCCCCTCCCCCCACCACAGTAATACAACCAAGCTAAAAAGTTTGCAGAGGTCACAGAGAGGACATCAGATTAGGCACCTGATTCCAGTACAAACTATATGAGTACAAGCATACTTATACACCTGATTCCAGTACAAGCTATATGAGTACAAGTATACTTATACACCTGATTCCAGTACAAGCTATATGAGTACAAGTATACTTATACACCTGATTCCAGTACAAGCTATATGAGTACAAGTATACTTATACACCTGATTCCAGTACAAGCTCAGATGATGCTGCAGTATAGTTAGGCACCTGATCCCAATACATGCTGTATGTTAACCTCTTCTGCAAATACTCCCATGGTTTCAGTGTACCCCAGAATGCATGCTGCAATGGTGTCCAGAAAGAGTATTTCTAGAAGCAACACATACCTCTGCAGATTCATATTTCCCTCCCACTCACTATCCCACCAGGTGTACTTACCTTCTTTTGGGCGGCATGGTTGTAATTGGCTAAGGTCACAGCTTCTCTTGTGCACTAATCACCCTTGTTGCTCCTGAGCACTGGATCAAATTAAACTTCCCTCCAAAACTCCTTTTCCTTTTCCTAAAATGATGGTTTATTTGAATGTAAATCATGAATCTGCTCCGATTGGTTAATGCAACTTAGTAGGCGTAGCTTTTTCTTGATGAGAGCTGGCTACAGGTACTTCCAGGACGACCCGTAGCCAGCCCTTACCCTTGGAATAGCTCAATGAGGATGAGAGCTGGCTACAGGTGCCTCCAGGGCGACCCCTAGCCAGCCCTCACCCTTGGAGCAGCTCAATGAGGATGAGAGCTGGCTACAGGTGCCTCCAGGGCGACCCGTAGCCAGCCCTCACCCTTGGAATAGCTCAATGAGGATGAGAGCTGGCTACAGGTGCCTCCAGGGCAACCCCTAGCCAGCCCTCACCCTTGGAATAGCTCAATGAGGATGAGAGCTGGCTACAGGTTTGATGATACCAAAAGCACTTAAAATTCAATCTGCAACAAAAAAAAAATCGCTCTGACGCCGCCGTTAAGGGCTGCGTCCGTTATCACGCTCATCTGATAAATTACGGAAAAAAAAAGGAAACTTTATAGCTTTTTTGGCGCGCTTATTTCACTGCCTTTTCCTACGCGCCGCCGTTCAGCGCAGCTTCCGTTATCACGCTCATCTAATAAATTATGGAAAAAACCGTAAACTTTATAGTTTTTTTGGCGCGCTTATTTCACCGCCCGTTCCTACGCGCCACGGTTCAGCGCACCTTCCGTTATCACGCTCATCTGATGAATTACGGAAAAAAAACGTAAACTTTATAGTTTTTTTGGCGCGCTTATTTCACCGCCCGTTCCTACGCGCCGCCATTCAGTGCAGCATCCGTTATCACGCTCATCTGATGAATTACGGAAAAAAAACGTAAACTTTATAGTTTTTTTGGCGCGCTTATTTCACCGCCCGTTCCTACGCGCCGCCGTTCAACGCAGCTTCCGTTATCACGCTCATCTAATGAATTATGGAAAAAAAACGTACACTTTATAGCTTTTTTGGCGCGCTTATTTCACCGCCCGTTCCTACGCGCCGCCGTTCAGCTCAGCTTCCGTTATCACGCTCATCTGATGAATTACGGAAAAAAAACGTAAATTTTATAGTTTTTTTGGCGCGCTTATTTCACCGCCCGTTCCTACGCGCCGCCGTTCAGCGCAGCGTCCGTTATCACCCTCATCTGATGAATTACGGAAAAAAAAAACGTAAACTTTATAGTTTTTTTGGCGCGCTTATTTCACCGCCCGTTCCTATGCGCCGACGTTCAGCGCAGCGTCCGTTATCACGCTCAATGAGGATGAGAGCTGGCTACAGGTGCCTCCAGGGCGACACGTAGCCAGCCCTCACCCTTGGAATAGCTCAATGAGGATGAGAGCTGGCTACAGGTGCCTCCAGGGCGACCCCTAGCCAGCCCTCACCCTTGGAATAGCTCAATGAGGATGAGAGCTGGCTACAGGTGCCTCCAGGGCATACCCGTAGCCAGCCCTCACCCTTGGAATAGCTCAATGAGGATGAGAGCTGGCTACAGGTGCCTCCAGGGCGACCCCTAGCCAGCCCTCACCCTTGGAGCAGCTCAATGAGGATGAGAGCTGGCTACAGGTGCCTCCAGGGCGACCCCTAGCCAGCCCTCACCCTTGGAGCAGCTCAATGAGGATGAGAGCTGGCTACAGGTGCCTCCAGGGCGACCCCTAGCCAGCCCTCACCCTTGGAGCAGCTCAATGAGGATGAGAGCTGGCTACAGGTGCCTCCAGGGCGACCCCTAGCCAGCCCTCACCCTTGGAGCAGCTCAATGAGGATGAGAGCTGGCTACAGGTGCCTCCATGGCGACCCCTAGCCAGCCCTCACCCTTGGAGCAGCTCAATGAGGATGAGAGCTGGCTACAGGTGCCTCCAGGGCGACCCCTAGCCAGCCCTCACCCTTGGAGCAGCTCAATGAGGATGAGAGCTGGCTACAGGTGCCTCCAGGGCGACCCCTAGCCAGCCCTCACCCTTGGAGCAGCTCAATGAGGATGAGAGCTGGCTACAGGTGACTCCAAGGCGACCCCTAGCCAGCCCTCACCCTTGGAGCAGCTCAATGAGGATGAGAGCTGGCTACAGGTGACTCCAGGGCGACCCCTAGCCAGCCCTCACCCTTGGAGCAGCTCAATGAGGATGAGAGCTGGCTACAGGTGCCTCCAGGGCGACCCCTAGCCAGCCCTCACGCTTGGAGCAGCTCAATGAGGATGAGAGCTGGCTACAGGTGCCTCCAGGGCGACCCCTAGCCAGCCCTCACCCTTGGAGCAGCTCAATGAGGATGAGAGCTGGCTACAGGTGCCTCCAGGGCGACCCCTAGCCAGCCCTCACCCTTGGTGCAGCTCAATGAGGATGAGAGCTGGCTACAGGTGCCTCCAGGGCGACCCCTAGCCAGCCCTCACCCTTGGAGCAGCTCAATGAGGATGAGAGCTGGCTACAGGTGCCTCCAGGGCGACCCCTAGCCAGCCCTCACCCTTGGAGCAGCTCAATGAGGATGAGAGCTGGCTACAAGTGCCTCCAGGGCGACCCCTAGCCAGCCCTCACCCTTGGAATAGCTCAATGAGGATGAGAGCTGGCTACAGGTTTGATGATACCAAAAGCACTTAAAATTCAATCTGCAACAAAAAAAAGTCGCTCTGACGCCGCCGTTAAGGGCTGCGTCCGTTATCACGCTCATCTGATAAATTACAGAAAAAAAACGTAAACTTTATAGTTTTTTTGGCACGCTTATTTCACCGCCCGTTCCTACGTGCCGCCGTTCAGCACAGCATCCGTTATCACGCTCATCTGATGAATTACGGAAAAAAAACGTAAACTTTATAGTTTTTTTGGCGCGCTTATTTCACCGCCCGTTCCTACGCGCCGCCATTCAGCGCAGCGTCCGTTATCACGCTCATCTGATGAATTACAGAAAAAAAACGTAAACTTTATAGTTTTTTTGGCGCGCTTATTTCACCGCCCGTTCCTACGCGCCGCCGTTCAACGCAGCTTCCGTTATCACGCTCATCTAATGAATTATGGAAAAAAAACGTACACTTTATAGCTTTTTTGGCGCGCTTATTTCACCGCCCGTTCCTACGCGCCGCCGTTCAGCGCAGCTTCCGTTATCACGCTCATCTGATGAATTACGGAAAAAAAACGTAAATTTTATAGTTTTTTTGGCGCGCTTATTTCACCGCCCGTTCCTACGCGCCGCCGTTCAGCGCAGCGTCCGTTATCACCCTCATCTGATGAATTACGAAAAAAAACGTAAACTTTATAGTTTTTTTGGCGCGCTTATTTCACCGCCCGTTCCTATGCGCCGCCGTTCAGCGCAGCGTCCGTTATCACGCTCAATGAGGATGAGAGTTGGCTACAGGTGCCTCCAGGGCGACACGTAGCCAGCCCTCACCCTTCGATTAGCTCAATGAGGATGAGAGCTGGCTACAGGTGTCTCCAGGGCGACCCCTAGCCAGCCCTCACCCTTGGAGCAGCTCAATGAGGATGAGAGCTGGCTACAGGTGCCTCCAGGGCGACCCCTAGCCAGCCCTCACCCTTGGAGCAGCTCAATGAGGATGAGAGCTGGCTACAGGTGCCTCCAGGGCGACCCCTAGCCAGCCCTCACCCTTGGAGCAGCTCAATGAGGATGAGAGCTGGCTACAGGTGCCTCCAGGGCGACCCCTAGCCAGCCCTCACCCTTGGAGCAGCTCAATGAGGATGAGAGCTGGCTACAGGTGCCTCCAGGGCGACCCCTAGCCAGCCCTCACCCTTGGAGCAGCTCAATGAGGATGAGAGCTGGCTACAGGTGCCTCCAGGGCGACCCCTAGCCAGCCCTCACCCTTGGAGCAGCTCAATGAGGATGAGAGCTGGCTACAGGTGCCTCCAGGGCGACCCCTAGCCAGCCCTCACCCTTGGAGCAGCTCAATGAGGATGAGAGATGGCTACAGGTGCCTCCAGGGCGACCCGTAGCCAGCCCTCACCCTTGGAGCAGCTCAATGAGGATGAGAGCTGGCTACAGGTGCCTCCAGGGCGACCCCTAGCCAGCCCTCACCCTTGGAGCAGCTCAATGAATCATAGAATCATAGAATCATAGAATGGTAGAGTTGGAAGGGACCTCCTGGGTCATCTGGTCCAACCCCCTGCTCAAAGCAGGATTCACTAGATCATCTCAGACAGATGTCTGTCCAGCCTCTGTTTGAAGACGTCCATTGAAGGGGAACTCACCACCTCTCGTGGCAGCCTGTTCCACTCATTAATCACCCTAACTGTCAAAAAGTTTTTTCTAATATCTAATCTGTGTCTCCTCCCATTTAGTTTCATCCCATTGCTTCTAGTCTTTCCTTGTGCAAATGAGAATAAAGATGATCCTTCTACAATGTGACAGCCCTTGACATATTTGTAGACAGCTATTAAGTCTCCTCTCAGTCTTCTTTTTTGCAAGCTAAACATTCCCAAATCCTGCAACCGTTTCTCATAGGACATGGTTTGCAGACCAGTCACCATTCTGGTCGCTCTTCTCTGAACTTGCTCCAGTTTGTCTATGTCTTTTTTAAAATGTGGTGCCCAAAACTGTACACAGTATTCCAGATGAGGTCTGACCAAAGAGGAGTAAAGACCGATAATGACTTCACGTGATCTAGACTGTATGCTTCTGTTAATACATCCCAGAATTGTATTTGCCTTTTTTGCTGCTGCATCACACTGTTGACTCATGTTCAGTCTATGATCTATTAGTATACCTAAGTCTTTTTCACATGTACTGTTGCTTAGCTCTATTCCTCCCATTCTGTATATGCTTTTTTCATTTTTATTGCCCAGATGTAGTACTTTGCATTTTTCCCTGTTAAAAACCATTCTGTTGGTTGCTGCCCACTGCTCCAGTTTATTTAGGTCTTTTTGAATCCTCTCTCTCTCTTCTCTAGTATTAGCTATCCCTCCTAGCTTTGTGTCATCAGCAAATTTAATCAGTTTACCCTCAATTCCTTCATCTAAATCATTGATAAAGATGTTGAACAATACAGGTCCCAGGACGGAGCCCTGTGGTACCCCACTTGAGACAATCATCCAGCTGGATGTGAAGCCATTTACAACCACCCTTTGAGTCCGATCACTAAGCCAGTTATGAATCCACCTAACAGTTGCCTGGTCCATTGCATACTTGGTCATTTTTTCAATAAGGATGGTGTGAGATACTTTGTCAAATGCTTTGCTGAAGTCAAGATATACTATATCTACAGCATTTCCCTGATCCACCCAGTCAGTGATTCTGTCATAGAAGGAAATTAAGTTAGTCTGACATGACTTGTTAGTTACAAACCCATGCTGACTCTGGTTAATCACTTCATTCTTATCCATGTACTTACATACATGTTGTTTAATAATTTGTTCAAAGATCTTTCCTGGTATAGAAGTCAGACTCACCGGCCTATAGTTCCCTGGGTCCACCTTCTTCCCCTTTTTGAAGATAGGAACAACATTTGCTCTTCTCCAGTCTTCTGGGACTTCTCCTGTTCTCCAAGAATTTTCAAAGATTATGGAGAGTGGTTCTAAAATTTCTTCTACGATCTCCTTCAGTACTCTGGGGTGTAATTCATCTGGACCTGGAGACTTGAACTCATTTATGTTAGCTAAATATTCCCTCACAATCTTTCTGTTTACAGATAACTTGGATTCCTCTATTCCTTTAAAAGGACAGTGAAGATCAGTTGATGTTACATTTTCTTTCTGAGAGAAAACAGATGCAAAATAGGAATTAAAAAGTTCGGCCTTCTCAACATCCTCTCTTACCATTTCTCCATTTTCATCCTGTAAAAATCCTATAGCATCTTTGACTTTTCTTTTACTTTTGACATACCCCCAAAATCCTTTTTTATTGCTTTTGACATCTCTTGCAAGCCTTAATTCATTGTCAGCTTTAGCTAACCTGATACGTGCCCTACAGGATCTGCAGACTGCATTATAATCTTCTTTAGATATGCCTCCCTCTTTCCATTTAATAAACATTTCTTTCTTTCTTTTTAGCATGTGTTTAAGTTCTGTGTTCATCCATCCTGGTTTCCTTAAATGCTTCCCATTCTTCCTACTTTTCGGGATTGTTAACGATTGTGCTTTGAGAATTTCATTTTTAAAAATTTCCCATCCTTCCTGGACATTTTTGTCCTTAAGGACATCCAGCCATTGGATCCCTCCTATTCTCTTTCTGAGTCTCTTAAAATCTGCCTTTCTAAAATCTAACCTTGAAGTTTGAGTCTTCACATGTCTTCCTCCTCTAGTTATCCAAAATTCTATAATAGCATGATCGCTGCCTCCTAGGGTCCCAGCCACCTTTACCTCCTCAACCATTTCCTCCCTGTTTATAAGGATTAGATCCAAAAGTAGCAGATCCCCTTGTTTTCTCCCCTACCTTTTGGAAGATAAAGTTGTCAGCAAGAGAGGATAAGAATTTGCTTGACCTGTTAGTTTTACTTGAGATTCCCAACAAATGTCTGGATAGTTGAAATCTCCCATGACCACTACGTCATATTTTTTGGAGAACTTGGTCATTTGATACATAAAGAGTTCATCCATATCTTCAGCTTGCCCAGGTGGCCTGTAGTAAATGCCTACAATGGTGTCCTTTCCGTTGTTCTCTCCTTGTATTCTTACCCAAACAGTTTCCACAGAACTCCCAGTCTCTGAAGCTTCAATCTCTGTGCAGATATACACTTTTCTAACATACAATGCAACACCTCCTCCTCGTTTATCAAGTCTGTTTCTTGCAAATAAGTTGTATCCTTTTAGCCTTTTATTCCAATCATGTGTATCGTCCCACCAAGTTTCAGTGATTCCAATGACATCATATTCCTTTTCCTGCATTAGTAGTTCCAATTCTCCTTGTTTGTTGCCCATGCTTTGTGCATTTGTATAAAAACATTTTAGTTTGTGATTGGTTTCTCTTCCTCCCATATTTTTATTATTTAAATTGTTTTGTCTTTGTTCTTCCTTTCCACTTCCAGTAGCAGAGATCTCAATAGTATTTGTCAGCTGTATGGCTTTTTCTGGCCTTTTGCTTCCCTTCCCACATTGTTCTAGTTTAAAGCTTTTCTGATGAGTGTAGCAAGGCGACTTCCAAATACATGTTTTCCAGTCTTCGTAAGGTGCACCCCATCTCTAGCAAGTAGTCCATCGTATAGGTAATTCATTCCGTGATCCAGAAATCCAAATCCTTGTTGACGGCACCATCGACGTAGCCAGTTGTTCACCTGTAGAATCTTATTCCACCTCATTGTTCCATGGCCATCCACTGGGAGGATGGATGAGAAGACCACCTGCGCTCCCAATTCTTTCACTTTCTTGCCTAAGTCTTCAAAGTCACTGCAGATGGTTTCCAGGTCCTTTCTTGCGGTGTCATTTGTCCCCACATGTATTAGCAGGAATGGGTAGTGATCTGTAGGTCTGAAGAGTCTTGATATCCTGTCAGACACATCTTTAATTTTTGCTCCTGGAAGACAGCACATTTCTCTTGAGGTTATGTCTGGTCTGCAGATAGCGGCCTCTGTTCCTCTTAACAGGGAATCCCCCATGACCACCACTCTCCGTTTTTTCTTCACAACATTCTTCTTTCTCCATCCAGGAGGATTCTGAGGGCTTACAAGGTTATTCATTGCTGGCAAAGTCTTATTTTGCTGTATTTCTTCATGGTTCTCCTGCGTGAGAGCCTGGTACTGGTTCCTGAGCAGTATGGGTGCTGACTGCCTCTCGATCCTCCTGATTCTGTGGGTCACATGCTTCCATTCCTCTGTTTCGTCAGGTGCAGTTCGAATTTCTTCTCTTTCTGAATCATGAAGAGATAATTCTGCTCTGTCTAAGAACTCTTCACCTTCCTTAATGATTTTCAAGGTAGTTAACCTCTCTTCTAGATTTCGCAACTTTTCCTCCAACAGGGACACAAGCTTGCATTTCTGGCATGTGAAGTTTGGCTTTTCCACTGGCAAGTCTGTGAACATGTAGCAGGATATGCAGCTCACCAAATGGCTCCTGGACTCTTCCATGTTCTTATTGTTAATGTTCTGAAAACAGTGAAAAAAGCTTAAAAAAAAAGCGGTTATGAGGATGCCTCCAGGGCGACCCCTAGCCAGCCCTCACCCTTGGAGCAGCTCAATGAGGATGAGAGCTGGCTACAGGTGCCTCCAGGGCGACCCCTAGCCAGCCCTCACCCTTGGAGCAGCTCAATGAGGATGAGAGCTGGCTACAGGTGCCTCCAGGGCGACCCGTAGCCAGCCCTCACCCTTGGAGCAGCTCAATGAGGATGAGAGCTGGCTACAGGTGCCTCGGGGGCGACCCCTAGCCAGCCCTCACCCTTGGAGCAGCTCAATGAGGATGAGAGCTGGCTACAGGTGCCTCCAGGGCGACCCCTAGCGAGCCCTCACCCTTGGAGCAGCTCAATGAGGATGAGAGCTGGCTACAGGTGCCTCCAGGGCGACCCTTAGCCAGCCCTCACCCTTGGAATAGCTCAATGAGGATGAGAGCTGGCTACAGGTTTGATGATAGCAAAAGCACTTAAAATTCAATCTGCAACAAAAAAAAGTCGCTCTGACGCCGCCGTTAAGGGCTGCGTCCGTTATCACGGTGATCTGATAAATTACAGAAAAAAAAACGTAAACTTTATCGTTTTTTTGGCGCACTTATTTCATCGCCCGTTCCTACGTGCCGCCGTTCAGCACAGCATCCGTTATCACGCTCATCTGATGATTTACGGAAAAAAAACGTAAACTTTATAGTTTTTTTGGCGCGCTTATTTCACCGCCCGTTCCTACGCGCCGCCATTCAGCGCAGCGTCCCTTATCACGCTCATCTGATGAATTACGGAAAAAAAACGTAAACTTTATAGTTTTTTTGGCGCGCTTATTTCACCGCCCGTTCCTACGCACCGCCGTTCAGCGCAGCGTCCGTTATCACCCTCATCTGATGAATTACGGAAAAAAAACGTAAACTTTATAGTTTTTTTGGCGCGCTTATTTCACCGCCCGTTCCTATGCGCCGCCGTTCAGCGCAGCGTCCGTTATCACGCTCAATGAGGATGAGAGCTGGCTACAAGTGCCTCCAGGGCGACACGTAGCCAGCCCTCACCCTTGGAATAGCTCAATGAGGATGAGAGCTGGCTACAGGTGCCTCCAGGGCGACCCCTAGCCAGCCCTCACCCTTGGAGCAGCTCAATGAGGATGAGAGCTGGCTACAGGTGCTTCCAGGGCGAACCCTAGCCAGCCCTCACCCTTGGAGCAGCTCAATGAGGATGAGAGCTGGCTACAGGTGCCTCCAGGGCGACCCCTAGCCAGTCCTCACCCTTGGAGCAGCTCAATGAGGATGAGAGCTGGCTACAGGTGCCTCCAGGGCGACCCCTAGCCAGCCCTCACCCTTGGAGCAGCTCAATGAGGATGAGAGCTGGCTACAGGTGCCTCCAGGGCGACCCGTAGCCAGCCCTCACCCTTGGAGCAGCTCAATGAGGATGAGAGCTGGCTACAGGTGCCTCCAGGGCGACCCCTAGCCAGCCCTCACCCTTGGAGCAGCTCAATGAGGATGAGAGCTGGCTACAGGTGCCTCCAGGGCGACCCCTAGCCAGCCCTCACCCTTGGAGCAGCTCAATGAGGATGAGAGCTGGCTACAGGTGCCTCCAGGGCGACCCTTAGCCAGCCCTCACCCTTGGAATAGCTCAATGAGGATGAGAGCTGGCTACAGGTTTGATGATAGCAAAAGCACTTAAAATTCAATCTGCAACAAAATAAAGTCGCTCTGACGCCGCCGTTAAGGGCTGCGTCCGTTATCACGCTGATCTGATAAATTACAGAAAAAAAACGTAAACTTTATCGTTTTTTTGGCGCACTTATTTCATCGCCCGTTCCTACGTGCCGCCGTTCAGCACAGCATCCGTTATCACACTCATCTGATGAATTACGGAAAAAAAACGTAAACTTTATAGTTTTTTTGGCGCACTTATTTCATCGCCCGTTCCTACGTGCCGCCGTTCAGCACAGCATCCGTTATCACGCTCATCTGATGAATTACGGAAAAAAAACGTAAACTTTATAGATTTTTTGGCGCGCTTATTTCACCGCCCGTTCCTACGCGCCGCCATTCAGCGCAGCGTCCGTTATCACGCTCATCTGATGAATTACGGAAAAAAAACGTAAACTTTATAGTTTTTTTGGCGCACTTATTTCACCGCCCGTTCCTACGCGCCGCCGTTCAGCGCAGCGTCCGTTATCACCCTCATCTGATGAATTACGGAAAAAAAATGTAAACTTTATAGTTTTTTTGGCGCGCTTATTTCACCGCCCGTTCCTATGCGCCGCCGTTCAGCGCAGCGTCCGTTATCACGCTCAATGAGGATGAGAGCTGGCTACAAGTGCCTCCAGGGCGACACGTAGCCAGCCCTCACCCTTGGAATAGCTCAATGAGGATGAGAGCTGGCTACAGGTGCCTCCAGGGCGACCCCTAGCCAGCCCTCACCCTTGGAGCAGCTCAATGAGGATGAGAGCTGGCTACAGGTGCCTCCAGGGCGACCCCTAGCCAGCCCTCACCCTTGGAGCAGCTCAATGAGGATGAGAGCTGGCTACAAGTGCCTCCAGGGCGACCCCTAGCCAGCCCTCACCCTTGGAGCAGCTCAATGAGGATGAGAGCTGGCTACAGGTGCCTCCAGGGCGACCCGTAGCCAGCTCTCACCCTTGGAGCAGCTCAATGAGGATGAGAGCTGGCTACAGGTGCCTCCAGGGCGACCCCTAGCCAGCCCTCACCCTTGGAGCAGCTCAATGAGGATGAGAGCTGGCTACAGGTGCCTCCAGGGCGACCCCTAGCCAGCCCTCACCCTTGGAGCAGCTCAATGAGGATGAGAGCTGGCTACAGGTGCCTCCAGGGCGACCCCTAGCCAGCCCTCACCCTTGGAGCAGCTCAATGAGGATGAGAGCTGGCTACAGGTGCCTCTAGGGCGACCCCTAGCCAGCCCTCACCCTTGGAGCACCTCAATGAGTATGAGAGCTGGCTACAGGTGCCTCCAGGGCGACCCCTAGCCAGCCCTCACCCTTGGAGCAGCTCAATGAGGATGAGAGCTGGCTACAGGTGCCTCCAGGGCGACCCCTAGCCAGCCCTCACCCTTGGAATAGCTCAATGAGGATGAGAGCTGGCTACAGGTTTGATGATACCAAAAGCACTTAAAATTCAATCTGCAACAAAAAAAAGTCGCTCTGACGCCGCCGTTAAGGGCTGCGTCCGTTATCACGCTCATCTGATAAATTACAGAAAAAAACCGTAAACTTTATCGTTTTTTTGGCGCACTTATTTCACCGCCCGTTCCTACGTGCCGCTGATCAGCACAGCATCCGTTATCACGCTCATCTGATGAATTACGGAAAAAAAACGTAAACTTTATAGTTTTTTTGGCGCGCTTATTTCACCGCCCGTTCCTACGCGCCGCCATTCAGCGCAGCGTCCGTTATCACGCTCATCTGATGAATTACGGAAAAAAACGTAAACTTTATAGTTTTTTTGGCGCGCTTATTTCACCGCCCGTTCCTACGCGCCGCCGTTCAACGCAGCTTCCGTTATCACGCTCATCTAATGAATTATGGAAAAAAAACGTACACTTTATAGCTTTTTTGGCGCGCTTATTTCACCGCCCGTTCCTACGTGCCGCCGTTCAGCACAGCATCCGTTATCACGCTCATCTGATGAATTACGGAAAAAAAACGTAAATTTTATAGTTTTTTTGGCGCGCTTATTTCACCGCCCGTTCCTACGCGCCGCCATTCAGCGCAGCGTCCGTTATCACGCTCATCTGATGAATTACGGAAAAAAAACGTAAACTTTATAGTTTTTTTGGCGCGCTTATTTCACCGCCCGTTCCTACGCGCCGCCGTTCAGCGCAGCGTCCGTTATCACCCTCATGTGATGAATTACGGAAAAAAAACGTAAACTTTATAGTTTTTTTGGCGCGCTTATTTCACCGCCCGTTCCTATGCGCCGCCGTTCAGCGCAGCGTCCGTTATCACGCTCAATGAGGATGAGAGCTGGCTACAAGTGCCTCCAGGGCGACACGTAGCCAGCCCTCACCCTTGGAATAGCTCAATGAGGATGAGAGCTGGCTACAGGTGCCTCCAGGGCGACCCCTAGCCAGCCCTCACCCTTGGAGCAGCTCAATGAGGATGAGAGCTGGCTACAGGTGCCTCCAGGGCGACCCCTAGCCAGCCCTCACCCTTGGAGCAGCTCAATGAGGATGAGAGCTGGCTACAGGTGCCTCCAGGGCGACCCGTAGCCAGCCCTCACCCTTGGAGCAGCTCAATGAGGATGAGAGCTGGCTACAGGTGCCTCCAGGGCGACCCCTAGCCAGCCCTCATCCTTGGAGCAGCTCAATGAGGATGAGAGCTGGCTACAGGTGCCTCCAGGGCGACCCCTAGCCAGCCCTCACCCTTGGAGCAGCTCAATGAGGATGAGAGCTGGCTACAGGTGCCTCCAGGGCGACCCTTAGCCAGCCCTCACCCTTGGAATAGCTCAATGAGGATGAGAGCTGGCTACAGGTTTGATGATAGCAAAAGCACTTAAAATTCAATCTGCAACAAAAAAAAGTCGCTCTGACGCCGCCGTTAAGGGCTGCGTCCGTTATCACGGTGATCTGATAAATTACAGAAAAAAAAGTAAACTTTATCGTTTTTTTGGCGCACTTATTTCATCGCCCGTTCCTACGTGCCGCCGTTCAGCACAGCATCCGTTATCACGCTCATCTGATGATTTACGGAAAAAAAACGTAAACTTTATAGTTTTTTTGGCGCGCTTATTTCACCGCCCGTTCCTACGCGCCGCCATTCAGCGCAGCGTCCGTTATCACGCTCATCTGATGAATTACGGAAAAAAACGTAAACTTTATAGTTTTTTTGGCGCGCTTATTTCACCGCCCGTTCCTACGCACCGCCGTTCAGCGCAGCGTCCGTTATCACCCTCATCTGATGAATTACGGAAAAAAAACGTAAACTTTATAGTTTTTTTGGCGCGCTTATTTCACCGCCCGTTCCTATGCGCCGCCGTTCAGCGCAGCGTCCGTTATCACGCTCAATGAGGATGAGAGCTGGCTACAAGTGCCTCCAGGGCGACACGTAGCCAGCCCTCACCCTTGGAATAGCTCAATGAGGATGAGAGCTGGCTACAGGTGCCTCCAGGGCGACCCCTAGCAAGCCCTCACCCTTGGAGCAGCTCAATGAGGATGAGAGCTGGCTACAGGTGCTTCCAGGGCGAACCCTAGCCAGCCCTCACCCTTGGAGCAGCTCAATGAGGATGAGAGCTGGCTACAGGTGCCTCCAGGGCGACCCCTAGCCAGCCCTCACCCTTGGAGCAGCTCAATGAGGATGAGAGCTGGCTACAGGTGCCTCCAGGGCGACCCCTAGCCAGCCCTCACCCTTGGAGCAGCTCAATGAGGATGAGAGCTGGCTACAGGTGCCTCCAGGGCGACCCGTAGCCAGCCCTCACCCTTGGAGCAGCTCAATGAGGATGAGAGTTGGCTACAGGTGCCTCCAGGGCGACCCCTAGCCAGCCCTCACCCTTGGAGCAGCTCAATGAGGATGAGAGCTGGCTACAGGTGCCTCCAGGGCGACCCCTAGCCAGCCCTCACCCTTGGAGCAGCTCAATGAGGATGAGAGCTGGCTACAGGTGCCTCCAGGGCGACCCTTAGCCAGCCCTCACCCTTGGAATAGCTCAATGAGGATGAGAGCTGGCTACAGGTTTGATGATAGCAAAAGCACTTAAAATTCAATCTGCAACAAAATAAAGTCGCTCTGACGCCGCCGTTAAGGGCTGCGTCCGTTATCACGCTGATCTGATAAATTACAGAAAAAAAACGTAAACTTTATCGTTTTTTTGGCGCACTTATTTCATCGCCCGTTCCTACGTGCCGCCGTTCAGCACAGCATCCGTTATCACGCTCATCTGATGAATTACGGAAAAAAAAACGTAAACTTTATAGTTTTTTTGGCGCACTTATTTCACCGCCCGTTCCTACGCGCCGCCGTTCAGCGCAGCGTCCGTTATCACCCTCATCTGATGAATTACGGAAAAAAAATGTAAACTTTATAGTTTTTTTGGCGCGCTTATTTCACCGCCCGTTCCTATGCGCCGCCGTTCAGCGCAGCGTCCGTTATCACGCTCAATGAGGATGAGAGCTGGCTACAAGTGCCTCCAGGGCGACACGTAGCCAGCCCTCACCCTTGGAATAGCTCAATGAGGATGAGAGCTGGCTACAGGTGCCTCCAGGGCGACCCCTAGCCAGCCCTCACCCTTGGAGCAGCTCAATGAGGATGAGAGCTGGCTACAGGTGCCTCCAGGGCGACCCCTAGCCAGCCCTCACCCTTGGAGCAGCTCAATGAGGATGAGAGCTGGCTACAGGTGCCTCCAGGGCGACCCCTAGCCAGCCCTCACCCTTGGAGCAGCTCAATGAGGATGAGAGCTGGCTACAGGTGCCTCCAGGGCGACCCGTAGCCAGCCCTCACCCTTGGAGCAGCTCAATGAGGATGAGAGCTGGCTACAGGTGCCTCCAGGGCGACCCCTAGCCAGCCCTCACCCTTGGAGCAGCTCAATGAGGATGAGAGCTGGCTACAGGTGCCTCCAGGGCGACCCCTAGCCAGCCCTCACCCTTGGAGCAGCTCAATGAGGATGAGAGCTGGCTACAGGTGCCTCCAGGGCGACCCCTAGCCAGCCCTCACCCTTGGAGCAGCTCAATGAGGATGAGAGCTGGCTACAGGTGCCTCCAGGGCGACCCCTAGCCAGCCCTCACCCTTGGAGCACCTCAATGAGTATGAGAGCTGGCTACAGGTGCCTCCAGGGCGACCCCTAGCCAGCCCTCACCCTTGGAGCAGCTCAATGAGGATGAGAGCTGGCTACAGGTGCCTCCAGGGCGACCCCTAGCCAGCCCTCACCCTTGGAATAGCTCAATGAGGATGAGAGCTGGCTACAGGTTTGATGATACCAAAAGCACTTAAAATTCAATCTGCAACAAAAAAAAGTCGCTCTGACGCCGCCGTTAAGGGCTGCGTCCGTTATCACGCTCATCTGATAAATTACAGAAAAAAAACGTAAACTTTATCGTTTTTTTGGCGCACTTATTTCACCGCCCGTTCCTACGTGCCGCTGATCAGCACAGCATCCGTTATCACGCTCATCTGATGAATTACGGAAAAAAAACGTAAACTTTATAGTTTTTTTAGCGCGCTTATTTCACCGCCCGTTCTTACGCGCCGCCATTCAGCGCAGCGTCCGTTATCACGCTCATCTGATGAATTACGGAAAAAAACGTAAACTTTATAGTTTTTTTGGCGCGCTTATTTCACCGCCCGTTCCTACGCGCCGCCGTTCAACGCAGCTTCCGTTATCACGCTCATCTAATGAATTATGGAAAAAAAACGTACACTTTATAGCTTTTTTGGCGCGCTTATTTCACCGCCCGTTCCTACGTGCCGCCGTTCAGCACAGCATCCGTTATCACGCTCATCTGATGAATTACGGAAAAAAAACGTAAATTTTATAGTTTTTTTGGCGCGCTTATTTCACCGCCCGTTCCTACGCGCCGCCATTCAGCGCAGCGTCCGTTATCACGCTCATCTGATGAATTACGGAAAAAAAACGTAAACTTTATAGTTGTTTTGGCGCGCTTATTTCACCGCCCGTTCCTACGCGCCGCCGTTCAGCGCAGCGTCCGTTATCACCCTCATCTGATGAATTACGGAAAAAAAACGTAAACTTTATAGTTTTTTTGGCGCGCTTATTTCACCGCCCGTTCCTATGCGCCGCCGTTCAGCGCAGCGTCCGTTATCACGCTCAATGAGGATGAGAGCTGGCTACAAGTGCCTCCAGGGCGACACGTAGCCAGCCCTCACCCTTGGAATAGCTCAATGAGGATGAGAGCTGGCTACAGGTGCCTCCAGGGCGACCCCTAGCCAGCCCTCACCCTTGGAGCAGCTCAATGAGGATGAGAGCTGGCTACAGGTGCCTCCAGGGCGACCCCTAGCCAGCCCTCACCCTTGGAGCAGCTCAATGAGGATGAGAGCTGGCTACAGGTGCCTCCAGGGCGACCCCTAGCCAGCCCTCACCCTTGGAGCAGCTCAATGAGGATGAGAGCTGGCTACAGGTGCCTCCAGGGCGACCCCTAGCCAGCCCTCACCCTTGGAATAGCTCAATGAGGATGAGAGCTGGCTACAGGTTTGATGATACCAAAAGCACTTAAAATTCAATCTGCAACAAAATAAAGTCGCTCTGACGCCGCCGTTAAGGGCTGCGTCCATTATCACGCTGATCTGATAAATTACAGAAAAAAAACGTAAACTTTATCGTTTTTTTGGCGCACTTATTTCATCACCCGTTCCTACGTGCCGCCGTTCAGCACAGCATCCGTTATCACGCTCATCTGATGAATTACGGAAAAAAAACGTAAACTTTATAGTTTTTTTGGCGCGCTTATTTCACCGCCCGTTCCTACGCGCCGCCATTCAGCGCAGCGTCCGTTATCACGCTCATCTGATGAATTACGGAAAAAAAACGTAAACTTTATAGTTTTTTTGGCGCGCTTATTTCACCGCCCGTTCCTACGCGCCGCCGTTCAGCGCAGCGTCCGTTATCACCCTCATCTGATGAATTACGGAAAAAAAACGTAAACTTTATAGTTTTTTTGGCGCGCTTATTTCACCGCCCGTTCCTATGCGCCGCCGTTCAGCGCAGCGTCCGTTATCACGCTCAATGAGGATGAGAGCTGGCTACAAGTGCCTCCAGGGCGACACGTAGCCAGCCCTCACCCTTGGAATAGCTCAATGAGGATGAGAGCTGGCTACAGGTGCCTCCAGGGCGACCCCTAGCCAGCCCTCACCCTTGGAGCAGCTCAATGAGGATGAGAGCTGGCTACAGGTGCCTCCAGGGCGACCCCTAGCCAGCCCTCACCCTTGGAGCAGCTCAATGAGGATGAGAGCTGGCTACAGGTGCCTCCAGGGCGACCCCTAGCCAGCCCTCACCCTTGGAGCACCTCAATGAGTATGAGAGCTGGCTACAGGTGCCTCCAGGGCGACCCCTAGCCAGCCCTCACCCTTGGAGCAGCTCAATGAGGATGAGAGCTGGCTACAGGTGCCTCCAGGGCGACCCCTAGCCAGCCCTCACCCTTGGAATAGCTCAATGAGGATGAGAGCTGGCTACAGGTTTGATGATACCAAAAGCACTTAAAATTCAATCTGCAACAAAAAAAAGTCGCTCTGACGCCGCCGTTAAGGGCTGCGTCCGTTATCACGCTCATCTGATAAATTACAGAAAAAAAACGTAAACTTTATCGTTTTTTTGGCGCACTTATTTCACCGCCCGTTCCTACGTGCCGCTGATCAGCACAGCATCCGTTATCACGCTCATCTGATGAATTACGGAAAAAAAACGTAAACTTTATAGTTTTTTTAGCGCGCTTATTTCACCGCCCGTTCTTACGCGCCGCCATTCAGCGCAGCGTCCGTTATCACGCTCATCTGATGAATTACGGAAAAAAACGTAAACTTTATAGTTTTTTTGGCGCGCTTATTTCACCGCCCGTTCCTACGCGCCGCCGTTCAACGCAGCTTCCGTTATCACGCTCATCTAATGAATTATGGAAAAAAAACGTAAACTTTATAGTTTTTTTGGCGCGCTTATTTCACCGCCCGTTCCTACGCGCCGCCATTCAGCGCAGCGTCCGTTATCACGCTCATCTGATGAATTACGGAAAAAAAACGTAAACTTTATAGTTTTTTTGGCGCGCTTATTTCACCGCCCGTTCCTACGCACCGCCGTTCAGCGCAGCGTCCGTTATCACGCTCAATGAGGATGAGAGCTGGCTACAAGTGCCTCCAGGGCGACACGTAGCCAGCCCTCACCCTTGGAATAGCTCAATGAGGATGAGAGCTGGCTACAGGTGCCTCCAGGGCGACCCCTAGCCAGCCCTCACCCTTGGAGCAGCTCAATGAGGATGAGAGCTGGCTACAGGTGCCTCCAGGGCGACCCCTAGCCAGACCTCAACCTTGGAGCAGCTCAATGAGGATGAGAGCTGGCTACAGGTGCCTCCAGGGCGACCCCTAGCCAGCCCTCACCCTTGGAGCAGCTCAATGAGGATGAGAGCTGGCTACAGGTGCCTCCAGGGCGACCCGTAGCCAGCCCTCACCCTTGGAGCAGCTCAATGAGGATGAGAGCTGGCTACAGGTGCCTCCAGGGCGACCTCTAGCCAGCCCTCACCCTTGGAGCAGCTCAATGAGGATGAGAGCTGGCTACAGGTGCCTCCAGGGCGACCCCTAGCCAGCCCTCACCCTTGGAGCAGCTCAATGAGGATGAGAGCTGGCTACAGGTGCCTCCAGGGCGACCCCTAGCCAGCCCTCACCCTTGGAGCAGCTCAATGAGGATGAGAGCTGGCTACAGGTGCCTCCAGGGCGACCCTTAGCCAGCCCTCACCCTTGGAATAGCTCAATGAGGATGAGAGCTGGCTACAGGTTTGATGATAGCAAAAGCACTTAAAATTCAATCTGCAACAAAAAAAAGTCGCTCTGACGCCGCCGTTAAGGGCTGCGTCCGTTATCACGGTGATCTGATAAATTACAGAAAAAAAACGTAAACTTTATCGTTTTTTTGGCGCGCTTATTTCACCTCCCGTTCCTACGCGCCGCCATTCAGCGCAGTGTCCGTTATCACGCTCATCTGATGAATTACGGAAAAAAAACGTAAACTTTATAGTTTTTTTGGCGCGCTTATTTCACCGCCCGTTCCTACGCACCGCCGTTCAGCGCAGCGTCCGTTATCACCCTCATCTGATGAATTACGGAAAAAAAAGTAAACTTTATAGTTTTTTTGGCGCGCTTATTTCACCGCCCGTTCCTATGCGCTGCCGTTCAGCGCAGCGTCCGTTATCACGCTCAATGAGGATGAGAGCTGGCTACAAGTGCCTCCAGGGCGACACGTAGCCAGCCCTCACCCTTGGAATAGCTCAATGAGGATGAGAGCTGGCTACAGGTGCCTCCAGGGCGACACCTAGCCAGCCCTCACCCTTGGAGCAGCTCAATGAGGATGAGAGCTGGCTACAGGTGCTTCCAGGGCGAACCCTAGCCAGCCCTCACCCTTGGAGCAGCTCAATGAGGATGAGAGCTGACTACAGGTGCCTCCAGGGCGACCCCTAGCCAGCCCTCACCCTTGGAGCAGCTCAATGAGGATGAGAGCTGGCTACAGGTGCCTCCAGGGCGACCCCTAGCCAGCCCTCACCCTTGGAGCAGCTCAATGAGGATGAGAGCTGGCTACAGGTGCCTCCAGGGCGACCCGTAGCCAGCCCTCACCCTTGGAGCAGCTTAATGAGGATGAGAGCTGGCTACAGGTGCCTCCAGGGCGACCCCTAGCCAGCCCTCACCCTTGGAGCAGCTCAATGAGGATGAGAGCTGGCTACAGGTGCCTCCAGGGCGACCCCTAGCCAGCCCTCACCCTTGGAGCAGCTCAATGAGGATGAGAGCTGGCTACAGGTGCCTCCAGGGCGATCCTTAGCCAGCCCTCACCCTTGGAATAGCTCAATGAGGATGAGAGCTGGCTACAGGTTTGATGATAGCAAAAGCACTTAAAATTCAATCTGCAACAAAATAAAGTCGCTCTGACGCCGCCGTTAAGGGCTGCGTCCGTTATCACGCTGATCTGATAAATTACAGAAAAAAACGTAAACTTTATCGTTTTTTTGGCGCACTTATTTCATCGCCCGTTCCTACGTGCCGCCGTTCAGCACAGCATCCGTTATCACGCTCATCTGATGAATTACGGATAAAAAACGTAAATTTTATAGTTTTTTTGGCGCACTTATTTCATCGCCCGTTCCTACGTGCCGCCGTTCAGCACAGCATCCGTTATCACGCTCATCTGATGAATTACGGAAAAAAAACGTAAAATTTATAGATTTTTTGGCGCGCTTATTTCACCGCCCATTCCTACGCGCCGCCATTCAGCGCAGCGTCCGTTATCACGCTCATCTGATGAATTACGGAAAAAAAACGTAAACTTTATAGTTTTTTTGGCGCACTTCTTTCACCGCCCGTTCCTATGCGCCGCCGTTCAGCGCAGCATCCGTTATCACCCTCATCTGATGAATTACGGAAAAAAAATGTAAACTTTATAGTTTTTTTGGCGCGCTTATTTCACCGCCCGTTCCTATGCGCCGCCGTTCAGCGCAGCGTCCGTTATCACGCTCAATGAGGATGAGAGCTGGCTACAAGTGCCTCCAGGGCGACACGTAGCCAGCCCTCACCCTTGGAATAGCTCAATGAGGATGAGAGCTGGCTACAGATGCCTCCAGGGCGACCCCTAGCCAGCCCTCACCCTTGGAGCAGCTCAATGAGGATGAGAGCTGGCTACAGGTGCCTCCAGGGCGACCCCTAGCCAGCCCTCACCCTTGGAGCAGCTCAATGAGGATGAGAGCTGGCTACAGGTGCCTCCAGGGCGACCCCTAGCCAGCCCTCACCCTTGGAGCAGCTCAATGAGGATGAGAGCTGGCTACAGGTGCCTCCAGGGCGACCCGTAGCCAGCCCTCACCCTTGGAGCAGCTCAATGAGGATGAGAGCTGGCTACAGGTGCCTCCAGGGCGACCCCTAGCCAGCCCTCACCCTTGAAGCAGCTCAATGAGGATGAGAGCTGGCTACAGGTGCCTCCAGGGCGACCCCTAGCCAGCCCTCACCCTTGGAGCAGCTCAATGAGGATGAGAGCTGGCTACAGGTGCCTCCAGGGCGACCCCTAGCCAGCCCTCACCCTTGGAGCAGCTCAATGAGGATGAGAGCTGGCTACAGGTGCCTCCAGGGCGACCCCTAGCCAGCCCTCACCCTTGGAGCACCTCAATGAGTATGAGAGCTGGCTACAGGTGCCTCCAGGGCGACCCCTAGCCAGCCCTCACCCTTGGAGCAGCTCAATGAGGATGAGAGCTGGCTACAGGTGCCTCCAGGGCGAACCCTAGCCAGCCCTCACCCTTGGAATAGCTCAATGAGGATGAGAGCTGGCTACAGGTTTGATGATACCAAAAGCACTTAAAATTCAATCTGCAACAAAAAAAAGTCGCTCTGACGCCGCCGTTAAGGGCTGCGTCCGTTATCACGCTCATCTGATAAATTACAGAAAAAAAACGTAAACTTTATCGTTTTTTTGGCGCACTTATTTCACCGCCCGTTCCTACGTGCCGCCGTTCAGCACAGCATCCGTTATCACGCTCATCTGATGAATTACGGAAAAAAAACGTAAACTTTATAGTTTTTTTGGCGCGCTTATTTCACCGCCCGTTCCTACGCGCCGCCATTCAGCGCAGCGTCCGTTATCACGCTCATCTGATGAATTACGGAAAAAAACGTAAACTTTATAGTTTTTTTGGCGCGCTTATTTCACCGCCCGTTCCTACGCGCCGCCGTTCAACGCAGCTTCCGTTATCACGCTCATCTAATGAATTATGGAAAAAAGACGTACACTTTATAGCTTTTTTGGCGCGCTTATTTCACAGCCCGTTCCTACGCGCCGCCGTTCAGCGCAGCTTCCGTTATCACGCTCATCTGATGAATTACGGAAAAAAAACGTACATTTTATAGTTTTTTTGGCGCGCTTATTTCACCGCCCGTTCCTACGCGCCGCCGTTCAGCGCAGCGTCCGTTATCACGCTCATCTGATGAATTACGGAAAAAAAACGTAAACTTTATAGTTTTTTTGGCGCGCTTATTTCACAGCCCGTTCCTACGCGCCGCCGTTCAGCGCAGCGTCCGTTATCACCCTCATCTGATGAATTACGGAAAAAAAACGTAAACTTTATAGTTTTTTTGGCGCGCTTATTTCACCGCCCGTTCCTATGCGCCGCCGTTCAGCGCAGCGTCCGTTATCACGCTCAATGAGGATGAGAGCTGGCTACAAGTGCCTCCAGGGCGACACGTAGCCAGCCCTCACCCTTGGAATAGCTCAATGAGGATGAGAGCTGGCTACAGGTGCCTCCAGGGCGACCCCTAGCCAGCCCTCACCCTTGGAGCAGCTCAATGAGGATGAGAGCTGGCTACAGGTGCCTCCAGGGCGACCCCTAGCCAGCCCTCACCCTTGGAGCAGCTCAATGAGGATGAGAGCTGGCTACAGGTGCCTCCAGGGCGACCCGTAGCCAGCCCTCACCCTTGGAGCAGCTCAATGAGGATGAGAGCTGGCTACAGGTGCCTCCAGGGCGACCCCTAGCCAGCCCTCACCCTTGGAGCAGCTCAATGAGGATGAGAGCTGGCTACAGGTGCCTCCAGGGCAACCCTTAGCCAGCCCTCACCCTTGGAATAGCTCAATGAGGATGAGAGCTGGCTACAGGTTTGATGATAGCAAAAGCACTTAAAATTCAAATGCAACAAAATAAAGTCGCTCTGACGCCGCCGTTAAGGGCTGCGTCCGTTATCACGCTGATCTGATAAATTACAGAAAAAAAACGTAAACTTTATCGTTTTTTTGGCGCACTTATTTCATCGCCCGTTCCTACGTGCCGCCGTTCAGCACAGCATCCGTTATCACGCTCATCTGATGAATTACGGAAAAAAAACGTAAACTTTATAGTTTTTTGGCGCACTTATTTCATCGCCCGTTCCTACGTGCCGCCGTTCAGCACAGCATCCGTTATCACGCTCATCTAATGAATTACGGAAAAAAACGTAAACTTTATAGTTTTTTTGGCGCGCTTATTTCACCGCCCGTTCCTACGCGCCGCCGTTCAGCGCAGCGTCCGTTATCACCCTCATCTGATGAATTACGGAAAAAAAACGTAAACTTTATAGTTTTTTTGGCGCGCTTATTTCACCGCCCGTTCCTATGCGCCGCCGTTCAGCGCAGCGTCCGTTATCACGCTCAATGAGGATGAGAGCTGGCTACAAGTGCCTCCAGGGCGACACGTAGCCAGCCCTCACCCTTGGAATAGCTCAATGAGGATGAGAGCTGGCTACAGGTGCCTCCAGGGCGACCCCTAGCCAGCCCTCACCCTTGGAGCAGCTCAATGAGGATGAGAGCTGGCTACAGGTGCCTCCAGGGCGACCCCTAGCCAGCCCTCACCCTTGGAGCAGCTCAATGAGGATGAGAGCTGGCTACAGGTGCCTCCAGGGCGACCCCTAGCCAGCCCTCACCCTTGGAGCAGCTCAATGAGGATGAGAGCTGGCTACAGGTGCCTCCAGGGCGACCCCTAGCCAGCCCTCACCCTTGGAGCAGCTCAATGAGGATGAGAGCTGGCTACAGGTGCCTCCAGGGCGACCCCTAGCCAGCCCTCACCCTTGGAGCAGCTCAATGAGGATGAGAGCTGGCTACAGGTGCCTCCAGGGCGACCCCTAGCCAGCCCTCACCCTTGGAATAGCTCAATGAGGATGAGAGCTGGCTACAGGTTTGATGATAGCAAAAGCACTTAAAATTCAATCTGCAACAAAATAAAGTCGCTCTGACGCCGCCGTTAAGGGCTGCGTCCGTTATCACGCTGATCTGATAAATTGCAGAAAAAAAACGTAAACTTTATCGTTTTTTTGGCGCACTTATTTCATCGCCCGTTCCTACGTGCCTCCGTTCAGCACAGCATCCGTTATCACGCTCATCTGATGAATTACGGAAAAAAAACGTAAACTTTATAGTTTTTTTGGCGCGCTTATTTCACCGCCCGTTCCTACGCGCCGCCATTCAGCGCAGCGTCCGTTATCACGCTCATCTGATGAATTACGGAAAAAAAACGTAAACTTTATAGTTTTTTGGCGCGCTTATTTCACCGCCCGTTCCTACGCGCCGCCGTTCAGCGCAGCGTTCGTTATCACCCTCATCTGATGAATTACGGAAAAAAAACGTAAACTTTATAGTTTTTTTGGCGCGCTTATTTCACCGCCCGTTCCTATGCGCCGCCGTTCAGCGCAGCGTCCGTTATCACGCTCAATGAGGATGAGAGCTGGCTACAAGTGCCTCCAGGGCGACATGTAGCCAGCCCTCACCCTTGGAATAGCTCAATGAGGATGAGAGCTGGCTACAGGTGCCTCCAGGGCGACCCCTAGCCAGCCCTCACCCTTGGAGCAGCTCAATGAGGATGAGAGCTGGCTACAGGTGCCTCCAGGGCGACCCCTAGCCAGCCCTCACCCTTGGAGCAGCTCAATGAGGATGAGAGCTGGCTACAGGTGCCTCCAGGGCGACCCCTAGCCAGCCCTCACCCTTGGAGCAGCTCAATGAGGATGAGAGCTGGCTACAGGTGCCTCCAGGGCGACCCCTAGCCAGCCCTCACCCTTGGAGCAGCTCAATGAGGATGAGAGCTGGCTACAGGTGCCTCCAGGGCGACCCCTAGCCAGCCCTCACCCTTGGAGCAGCTCAATGAGGATGAGAGCTGGCTACAGGTGCCTCCAGGGCGACCCCTAGCCAGCCCTCACCCTTGGAATAGCTCAATGAGGATGAGAGCTGGCTACAGGTTTGATGATAGCAAAAGCACTTAAAATTCAATCTGCAACAAAATAAAGTCGCTCTGACGCCGCCGTTAAGGGCTGCGTCCGTTATCACGCTGATCTGATAAATTACAGAAAAAAAACGTAAACTTTATAGTTTTTTTAGCGCACTTATTTCATCGCCCGTTCCTACGTGCCGCCGTTCAGCACAGCATCCGTTATCACGCTCATCTGATGAATTACGGAAAAAAAACGTAAACTTTATAGTTTTTTTGGCGCGCTTATTTCACCGCCCGTTCCTACGCGCCGCCATTCAGCGCAGCGTCCGTTATCACGCTCATCTGATGAATTACGGAAAAAAAACGTAAACTTTATAGTTTTTTTGACGCGCTTATTTCACCGCCCGTTCCTACGCGCCGCCGTTCAGCGCAGCGTCCGTTATCACCCTCATCTGATGAATTACGGAAAAAAAACGTAAACTTTATAGTTTTTTTGGCGCGCTTATTTCACCGCCCGTTCCTATGCGCCGCCGTTCAGCGCAGCGTCCGTTATCACGCTCAATGAGGATGAGAGCTGGCTACAAGTGCCTCCAGGGCGACACGTAGCCAGCCCTCACCCTTGGAATAGCTCAATGAGGATGAGAGCTGGCTACAGGTGCCTCCAGGGCGACCCGTAGCCAGCCCTCACCCTTGGAGCAGCTCAATGAGGATGAGAGCTGGCTACAGGTGCCTCCAGGGCGACCCCTAGCCAGCCCTCACCCTTGGAGCAGCTCAATGAGGATGAGAGCTGGCTACAGGTGCCTCCAGGGCGACCCCTAGCCAGCCCTAACCCTTGGAGCAGCTTAATGAGGATGAGAGCTGGCTACAGGTGCCTCCAGGGCGACCCCTAGCCAGCCCTCACCCTTGGAGCAGCTCAATGAGGATGAGAGCTGGCTACAGGTGCCTCCAGGGCGACCCCTAGCCAGCCCTCACCCTTGGAGCAGCTCAATGAGGATGAGAGCTGGCTACAGGTGCCTCCAGGGCGACCCCTAGCCAGCCCTCACCCTTGGAGCAGCTCAATGAGGATGAGAGCTGGCTACAGGTGCCTCCAGGGCGACCCCTAGCCAGCCCTCACCCTTGGAGCAGCTCAATGAGGATGAGAGCTGGCTACAGGTGCCTCCAGGGCGACCCCTAGCCAGCCCTCACCCTTGGAGCAGCTCAATGAGGATGAGAGCTGGCTACAGGTGCCTCCAGGGCGACCCCTAGCCAGCCCTCACCCTTGGAATAGCTCAATGAGGATGAGAGCTGGCTACAGGTTTGATGATAGCAAAAGCACTTAAAATTCAATCTGCAACAAAATAAAGTCGCTCTGACGCCGCCGTTAAGGGCTGCGTCCGTTATCACGCTGATCTGATAAATTACAAAAAAAAAACGTAAACTTTATAGTTTTTTTAGCGCACTTATTTCATCGCCCGTTCCTACGTGCCGCCGTTCAGCACAGCATCCGTTATCACGCTCATCTGATGAATTACGGAAAAAAAACGTAAACTTTATAGTTTTTTTGGCGCGCTTATTTCACCGCCCGTTCCTACGCGCCGCCATTCAGCGCAGCGTCTGTTATCACGCTCATCTGATGAATTACGGAAAAAAAACGTAAACTTTATAGTTTTTTTGGCGCGCTTATTTCACCGCCCGTTCCTACGCGCCGCCGTTCAACGCAGCTTCCGTTATCACGCTCATCTAATGAATTATGGAAAAAAAACGTACACTTTATAGCTTTTTTGGCGCGCTTATTTCACCGCCCGTTCCTACGCGCCGCCGTTCAGCGCAGCTTCCGTTAT